>NC_091461.1:90007796-90232796 GCF_027789765.1 Dendropsophus ebraccatus | reverse complement strand
TCCAGCGTCGGATGCTGTCAACATGTTTGAAACCTTGGTGAAAGGTGACATTGAGAGGTTGAAGGCAAAACTTAACACTGAAGAGAGTGGTAGACCGAATTTCTCTAGAAAACAAATGGAAGCATTGAATAATTTGTCTCATAACGACGACATTATGGTGAAACCCGCCGACAAAGGGGGTGCTGTCGTCGTTATGGACAAAGATAAATATGTGGGAGAAATTATGATACAGTTAGGGGATTGTATTGTGTATAGGGAAACATCAAGTGACCCGAGAAATGTATTCTTCCGTCGATTGAAACTACTGGTGGACGATGCCTATGCCATGAATGTGATTGGTGAACAGTTACATGACTTTCTTCTACCGAGTCACCCCGAGACTCCGACACTGTATTGCCTGCCCAAGATTCACAAATCTTTGGTGGATCCCCCAGGCAGGCCTATAGTGTTGGGTGTGACTCTATATTTAGCCCAGCAGCCATTTTTATCAATAAGATTCTGAGGCAGTATGCAGCTAATACAAAATCATATATTCTTGATACAACCGATTTTTTACAGAAGATTAGGAATGTCACCTTACCATCACATTACATCCTTGCCTCATTTGATGTTACAAGTCTTTATACTTGCATTGATCATGAGAGAGGTTTATACTGTGTAAGGAAAGCACTGGAGAAGTCTGAATACACTAGTGAGGGCAAAGAATTTGTACTTGATTTACTGGAGATCCTGTTGACATGCAATTGCTTTTCTTTTCAGGACAAGTTTTATGTCCAGGTTAAGGGGACGGCCATGGGCTCCAACATGGCACCTACGTATGCCAACATTGTTATGGCCGAGTTGGAAGAGTCTCATGTCTATGTATCCCACCACCACAGTAAATTACTTGGGTGGAGGTACGTAGACAACATTTTTTTGATTTGGACAGGTACCCAGGTTGAATTGGGGGAGTTTTTTGACTTTATGAACACCATTGATCCTGATATTAAATTTACTATGACTAGTTCAATGGTTGGGGTCCAATTCTTGGACACTTGGGTCTATGTTGAGGAGGGTGCTCTTCGGACGGACATTTATCTGAAGCCAACCGGCAAGAATAATTTGTTAAAATTTAACAGTATGCATCCCAGGAAAATGGTGGAGTCCCTCCCCCGTAGTCAGCTGTTGAGGGTTTGGAGAATTGTTGATGACACAACTAGGGTTGACCGTAGACTCCATGAAATGGGTGATCGCTTTGTGCAACGAGGGTACCCTAGGAGATTAGTTCAGAAAAGCATTGCTGATGTGAGCACACAACAGGTTACTCCAATTAAGAGTAAAACAACTGATAGAGTCCCATTCATTACTACCTTCAGTGAACAAAGTCAGCATATAGCTCAGATAATACGCAAACACTGGAGCATTGTAGCTAGTTTTCATAACAATATTCCCATACTCAGTGCACCACCTCTCTTTTCTTATAGGAGTTCAACTAGCATTAGAGATAAGCTAGTTCGTGCAGATTGCTCAAAAAGGAAGCTGGATTTGTCCTCCTCACTTAGACCAGGTAGTTATCCCTGTCTATGGTGTGACAATTGTAGTCTGATGATTAAGGGTGACACTTTTTGTCACCCTAGTACCAATCGTAGTTACAAACTGCGTTTTTATGCCTACTTGCAAGACCGATTATGCCATCTATGTCCTACAGTGTCCTTGTCCGTATATTTATGTGGGTGAAACCACTAATGAGTGTCGCATACGATTGAACAACCATAAGTCATCCATACGTACTGGGAGATTGGACCTTCCCGTTTCCAGACACTTTGTCGAGGCTGGACATACTGTCCATCAATTGAAATTTATGGTCATAGACCACATTCCAGTTCTTCGTAGAGGTGGCAATAGGCAGAGGATGTTAAAACAAAGGGAAGCCCAATGGATTTCACGCCTCAACACTTTACAGCCATATGGGCTTAATGTAGACTTTTCATTGAAAGCGTTTTTATAGTATGTGAGCAAAGCCGCGAATCAACTTACTTGTCATTGCTGAAGGAAGTAGTACAAATTCATTTATTATTATTTATGTATTTTTTACTTTGTCACAACTGTTACACAGAATATAAATTTCTCTTCTTTCTCCTTTGTTATAGATGGGGATAGGAACTATACTCACCTGATCTGTTGAATCTTTTTCAATCCTAAGTTTTTTTCTTTTTCTTTGGGACTTACTCCTGACCCTGCGGTCCAATGACATTATTTTGTTGGGATATGAAGCTGCATTTACCCTAGAGAAAGGTCATATTTGGTGTCCGGTGACCAATGAGTGCAATACGGAGTCTGACTGCCCATAAGAGTGAAGATTCACCATGGATGGGCTTGACGCGGTAAATATGGCTGGATTTACCTATTTATGACGATCTCGAAGGATTTGGGGTAATTGTGTGTCTTCTTTCCCAGCTAGTCGTTGGTTCCTCTACTCACAAGCGTGAAATATGGACACCTAGAGTGTTTTTCCCTACTCCAAAATGGCGTCTGGACAATTGGAATGTGAGTGCGCATGCGCGAAATGCGCCGAGAGATCACGTGTCTCATGCTATGTCAGGTGGTCTTTTAACATCCGGAGTTGCGTATTTCTTCTGTTTACAAGCCGAATACAGCATGGCTACAACGTCGTAGGATTGGTGGAACACGGATGGTGAGTAAAGTCCAACCTCCTAATTAACTCTTACCAAGATGGATGTTTATTTATTTTTATGATTATACGGACTTTGAAGGGACTTTTGCACATATATTGGAGCCGCACTGCATTCAATATGTAATTTTGTATATGGACACATGAATTTGTGCACATCACTGCATTGATGAAATGATATATTGTAATTTGTGTATTGTTTATTTAAGACGTCACTGATTGAGACACACACCCCTTGGGGGCGTATTTCTCTGTATAAATACCACATGTATGACACTATGTACTTGCTTGAAAAAGACTCATGCTTGAGTCGAAACGTCACATTACGTATGTGGGTGAATAAATTATCACGCAATTTTTCACTATTGGAGTGCCGTCTTCCCATCTTTTGTTACTTATGCTGTGGAGTCGGGGGTCGACTACCTGAGAGACGTGCACCCACTGGCTGGAAGCCATTCTGACTAGAAGTCTGCACAGTGCCGTTCTACTACTGTTTCTTGATTTTATATATATATATATATATATATATATTTATATTTATATATGCAGAAATGTGTGTGTCTGTGTGTATATCCATAAATATATATATACACAAAAATATATACAACTGGGGGCAGCACACAGGGGGTCTATATACTACTGGGGGCAGCACACAGGGGGTCTATATACTACTGGGGACAGCACACAGGGGGTCTATATACTACTGGGGGCAGCACACAGGGGGTCTATATACTACTGGAGGCAGAACACAGCGGTCTATTTACTACTGGGGGCAGCACACAGTGGGTCTATATACTACTGGAGGCAGCACACAGGGGTCTATATATAACTGGGGGCAGCACACAGGGAGTCTATATATAACTGGGGCAGCACACAAGGATCTATATACTACTGGAGGCAGCATACAGGGGTTTATATACTACAGGAGGCAGCATACAGGGGTTTATATACTACTGGAGGCAGCACACAGGAGTCTATATACTACTGGGGGCAGCACACAGGGGTCTATATACTACCGGGGGCAGCACATAGGGGATATATATACAACTGGGAGAGCACTCGGGATATGTATATACACAACTGGGGGAGTGAACAGGGGATATATATACAACTGGGAGAGCACACTGGAAATGTATATACACAACTGGGGGAGCGCACAGGGGATATATATACAACTGGGGGAGCACACAGGGGATATATATACACACACACACAAAATTGTTGGAGCCCACAGGGGATATAAACAACTGGGGGCAGCACACAGGGGCTCTATATACTACTGGGGACAGCACACAGGGGTCTATAACACATTGGGACTGCACAGAGGGACCTTACTAATATACTGGGGCACAGAGCATACCTAATTATTAAGTGGGGGCACAGGGACACCTTAAAACTATGGGGGCACAGAGGGGTGTTACTACTATATAGGGGTACAGGGGACCTAACTATTGTATGTGCTGGAGCCTAAAATGTTTCTCTGGCAAATTCTGGAGAGAGGATTCACAGCCAGGAGAAGACTTCAAGGTGGCCCACGCTGTATGGAGAGAAAAAGAAAATGTGAAAGACTCTTATCAGAGAAGACGTCACCTGTAAGTAACTCGATGTTACTGCACTCTGTTATCTGGGTTGTAGTGATAGTGGTCATGGTGTGGCGGTATTATTCAATGGTATCATTAGTGATATCTTTTGGTTTTCTCCAGAGGCAATATGTAATCGCTGTATGGTGGTAAGAATGTTATAAGATAACTACCGAATGTACTGGGGCTTGTAATACAGTGTGGGGGCACTTTCTGGGCTTCACACTGTCTGTGCCGCGCCAATTCTGATAACAGTGGCTTGGGGGGGGGGGGGGTACCATTTGCCTTTTCTGCCTATGGCACCAAAATTCCTTGTCCCGGCCCTGGAAAGCAGTGTATGCAGCACAGTGAGTGAGCTGAAAATGGCATTCAGAACGCATCACAGATCGTTTTATATGAGATGGTTATGTAATGAGATCTATATACATCAGCACTGACGATTCTGACACTTCTATGGGCTCTGCACTGATTGGTTGGCAAAAAGGCCCTCAAACTTGAACTCTAACGCTAACTCGAACGAACAGTAAACTGTTCGGTTCGAGTTCAAGTAAATTGCGATGTTCGACTCGAACTTACCTTTTTTTGAGCAGTTTGATCAACACTACTTATTACACAGGGGAGATGTTTTCTCCGTGTACGGTCTATTCACGGTGTACAGTATATGTCTGCACCAGCATAATCACATTTCAGTGAAAGGCTATGTTCACACTTAAGAGGAGGCCGGTCTCAGAAAAAGATCATCCCGGCCGGTACTGCAGTACCAGCCGGATGATCTTTAGCTCTGCAGAGTTCTGATGCGGGTGCATCTGTGCGTGCCCGCATCAGAACTCCCCACTGCACACTATGTAGCCGCGCGCTCCATAGGTGTGTTTATGTCTGTATGTATGTGTTTGTTTGTGTGTGTATGTGTGTCAGTCATTCTATGTGATACTAGTATATCCGAACCATGCTGTGTGATACCAGTGCAGATAACCAGCGTTAAAAAGACTAAATATTTTGCACAATACTCTCAAATGTTTGCACAAAATACTGCAAAGGTGAAAAGTTTTAAGCACATATAGACAGGGCCGCTTTAACCTGGGTGCATATGGTGCACGTGCACCGGGCCCCCTGGGTCAGATCACGTGACAGGGGCCCCCCCCCCCCGGCTGAGTCGCCACAAATTTTCACCCCCCAACCACCTAATGTAGGTGGTAGAGTATTAGCGGAGGAGAGCAGTGAAGGGGAAGGAGCTGACAACACAATTGTCGGCGCTCTGTGACACCTGTGGCAGTGCAGGGCTGGTGGTGGTCGGGAAGGAGGAGGAGCCTGTGTGCTGTGGTGCCCGGGCTGTAGCTGCTTCCTGTGAGACCCGGTTACCCTGCACAGTGCAGAGTGACCGGATCTTACAGGAAGCAGCTACAGCTACAGGCTGCACTCCATGCTCTGCTGGCCCTGTCTGCGGGGGAGCCCATGAGGCAATGCCGACTTCACAAGCATCCAGCCTCTCCCCAGGCAGAGTGTGTGGAGGCAGGGGAGCAGCACCTGCACGATGGATGTAAGTAGTAGCGAGGTGGGGGTGTGTGGGGGAGGGGGGAAATTGAAGCTGGGGGCCCAATGACAGAGGATTTGCCCACCGGACCTGTCCGCAGGGCCGGTTTTAGACTAAATGTGGCCCTGGGCAAAGTTGAAGGTGGGGCCCCAAATGCTGAAATATTGTAGCAGCAATTTAAGGTTCCCATACACTTTACACTTTTGTTAGTAGTATCTGCTGCTCGTGGTGGGTTCGGCCATCAGTGTAAGGTGTATGGGGCTCTCTGGACAGTCCTCTGACAGATGATATCAGTGGACATAGGGGGTTAGGCTTGATGAAAAATCAATGCCCAACCTCTTTGTTCTCAGAGAGACAAGCCGCCATCAGATCTCTATCTCATTAGTGATATGTGTGCAGCCCTTGCTGTATATAGTGAACAATAAAGATATATACTACCTGATCACGTTCCCCGGTGTCCTTGTCTGTGCGATCCCCCAGTCCCAGCTCTCACTTCTGGTCCTCTCTCTGAAGTGATCGGTCGTTCAGCCAATCACTGGCCGTAACAAACAGACAAGGCCTGAGGACACCGGGGAACTTGATCAGGTAAGTAACAGCTTTATTATGTTATACGCACAATCAGCCAATGATTTTTACACTTGCCAAAAGACAATGATCATTTGATTACTGTTGTCTCTATATACACAGAGTGATATCGGCCGGATTCGGACAATTTTCGCTCCGTATATTATGGCCCTTAGTCACATTGAGTCAATTCAGAAGGTTACATGCCAGGACTGCCGCTACATGCTGGGACTGCCGCTACATGTCAGGACCGCTGCTACATGTTAGGACTGTCACTAGTTGTGTAAACACAAAAACTATTTATATGCATTGTTTTAAAAAATAAAATAAAAAAATCACTATATCAGGACCAAATATTACCTCCTTACCATAATTGAAGAAAACTTTACTATATATAGGCCAATATTACCACCATAAAGTGACCGCCCCATAATGACACTATATACACTATATACAGACCAATATTACCGCCATAGAGTGACCACCACATAATGACACTATATACACGCCACTATTAGCACCACACCATGACCGCCACATAACAATTCTATATACACTATAAACAGACCAATACTACTGCCATAGAGTGACCATCACATAATGACTCTATATACACTATATACAAACCAATATTACCGCTATAGTGACCACCACATAATGACTCCATATACAGTATACACTATATACAGACCAATATTACCGCTATAGAGTGACCACCACATAATGACTCTATATACAGACCAGCACACACCATGACCACCACATAATGGTGGAGATTTATCACACATGGTGTAAAGTGAAACTGTCTCAGTTGCCCCTAGCAACCAATCAGATTCCACCTTTGATTTTCCAAAGATTCTGTGAGGAATGAAAGGTGGAATCTGATTGGTTGGTAGGGGCGACTGAGCCAGTTTCACTTAACACCATGTTTGATAAATCTCCCCCAATGACTCTATATACACTATATACAGACCAATATTACTGCCATAGAGTGACCGCCACATAATGACTATATACACTATATACAGACCAATATTATGTGGCAGTTATAATGGTTTGTATATAGTGTATATATAGAGTCATTATGCATTATGTGGCGGTCAGTCTATGGTGGTAATATTGGTCTGTATATAGTGTATATGGAGTCCAGGCCCGCTTCTGCCATGAGGCGGAATGAGCATTCCGCCTCAGGCTGCAGATTCTGCGGTCCTGCAGGGGGCGGCAAAATGTTCCCCCTGCTGTCATTTTAGTTAAGTTTCACTTAACTAAAATGACAGCAGCCCCGCAGCCGCTCACATGTCCCGCAGCAGCCGTCCAGCCGCCCACACTCACGGATGTCCCCCATGTCCCGCCGGGCTCCAGTGACGTCACCCAGCAGCTCTCATCTTCCTCCAGGCTGTGGTGAGTGCCAGGGGTCAGCAGAGGTCGCGTTCAGGCGTTCGGGGCGGTGATCGGGACGGCGGGGGGGTGAGTGTGGTCAGCAGGGGGGGTGGCGGATGGCGGTGTTGGCGGCGGTATTCGGGTTGTTACGGACGTGCGCGGGGGGGGGGGGGGGGGGGCGGCCAGTGAGGGGACGGCCACCTGAGGTTTGCCTCAGGCGGCGGGAAAGCCAGAATCGGCCCTGATGGAGTCATTATGTGGCGGTCACTCTATGGCAGTAATATTGGTCTGTATATAGTGTATATAGAGTCATTATGTGGCGGTCACTCTATGGTGGTAATAACTCTATATACACACTATATACAGACCAATATTACACCATAGACTGACCACTGCATAATGACACTATATACGGACCAATTATTACCACCATACAGTGACCACCACCTTATTTTTTTCTCAATAAAATACACGGTATTACCTTAGTGACATCATCATACACTATACATAGGAGCTGCAGCCAATCACTGATCACCTGCAGCAATTACATAGGACTGATGAGGCCAGAGAACGGCTGCAGCTCCTATATACAGTGTATTTACCTCAACACTCCTAATGCACAGTGGAGTCAGCAGGGGTGATACACACACTAATTATATTATATATATATACACACACACACACACACACTATATATATGCACACATATACTATATATATATATATATATAAATATATACACACACACACACACACACACACATCCATGAAAACATTATACAGATCCAAACCATCCAGTCCATACACTATACACAGGACATGTAACACACACTACATTTATCCATTATACACATAGCATTCATACACACACTACATGTACAGTATACTTACCCCCTCTAACAGCATGCTGGGTGTAGTTGTCCTTTTCCATGGCAGCAGAAGCAGGAGGCTGGGATCCTCACCCTGCAGCCCTCTCCTCTATCGTCCCGACTGCCACACCAGCCTCACCAGGAAGACCAGGTCACATGGTGCAGAAGGGAGGGGGAGGGGGAAGCTACACACTCCAGAGCAGAGCGTCCTGTAGCCTCTGTGTGACCCCTGATAGCAGCCATAAGCTGCAGCCAGGGATCACTGAGAGAGGCTGCAGGACGCTGTCTGTGCGGTCCTGCACCTAACACTCACTGTAACTCGGGCAGGGGGCCCCTGGGGATGGGGGCCCTGGGCAACTGCCCTCTTTGCCCCCCCCTAACGCCGGCCCTGCCTGTCCGGAGTATGTCCCGATAAGCCCTGCCCCCTGATCTAAAGCCCCGCCCCCGGTACAGACCGCGGGTGGTATTTTAACACTTTTACTGCCATTCAGAAGTCACCCAGCTTTCCTGCATCTTATATTGTTGTATGACTGAGGCCACCCAGCTTTCCCAGCTTTCTTAGTCTCAGTATGATGGGGGTCACTGGGGACACAAGATCTTACAGACTAGGAGGACTGAGTCAGTCTTCCTAGTCTGTAAGCTCCTGTGTCCCCCCAGTCCTCCTAGTCTGTAAGCTCCTGTGTCCCCAGTCCTCCTAGTCTGTAAGCTCCTGTGTCCCCCCAGTCCTCCTCCTAGTCTGTAAGCTCCTGTGTCCCCCCCAGTCCTCCTCCTAGTCTGTAAGCTCCTGTGTCCCCCCCAGTCCTCCTCCTAGTCTGTAAGCTCCTGTGTCCCCCCCAGACCTCCTAGTCTGTAAGCTCCTGTGCCCCCCCCCTTCCTCCTAGTCTGTAAGCTCCTTCCCCCCCCAGTCCTCCTAGTCTGTAAGCTCCTGTGTCCCCCCCAGTCCTCCTCCTAGTCTGTAAGCTCCTGTGTCCCCCCAGTCCTCCTAGTCTGTAAGCTCCTGTGTCCCCCCCAGTCCTCCTCCTAGTTTGTAAGCTCCTGTGTCCCCCCCAGTCCTCCTCCTAGTCTGTAAGCTCCTGTGTCCCCCCCAGACCTCCTAGTCTGTAAGCTCCTGTGCCCCCCCCCCCGTCCTCCTAGTCTGTAAGCTCCTTCCCCCCCCAGTCCTCCTAGTCTGTAAGCTCCTGTGACCCCCCAGTCCTCCTAGTCTGTAAGCTCTTTCCCCCCCCAGTCCTCCTAGTCTGTAAGCTCCTGTGTCCCCCAGTCCTCCTAGTCTGTAAACTCCTGTGTCCCCCAGTCCTCCTAGTCTGTAAGCTCATGTGTCCCCCAGTCCTCCTAGTCTGTAAGCTCCTGTCTCCCCCAGTCCTCCTAGTCTGTAAGCTCCTGTGTCCCCCAGTCCTCCTAGTCTGTAAGCTCCTGTCTCCCCCAGTCCTCCTAGTCTGTAAGCTCCTGTGTCCCCCCAGTCCTCCTCCTAGTCTGTAAGCTCCTGTCTCCACCAGTCCTCCTAGTCTGTAAGCTCCTGTGTCCCCCCCAGTCCTCCTAGTCTGTAAGCTCCTGTGTCCCCCAGTCCTCCTAGTCTGTAAGCTCCTGTGTCCCCCCAGTCCTCCTAGTCTGTAAGCTCCTGTCCCCCCAGTCCTCCTATTCTGTAAGCTCCTGTGTCCCCCAGTCCTCCTAGTCTGTAAGCTCCTGTCCCCCCAGTCCTCCTAGTCTGTAAGCTCCTGTGTCCCCCTAGTCCTCCTAGTCTGTAAGCTCCTGTGTCCCCCCAGTCCTCCTAGTCTATAAGCTCCTGTGTCCCCAAGACCTCCTAGTCTGTAAGCTCCTGTCCCCCCAGACCTCCTAGTCTGTAAGCTCCTGTGTCCCCAGTCCTCCTCTTAGTCTGTAAGCTCCTGTGTCCCCCAGTCCTCCTCCTAGTCTGTAAGCTCCTGTGTCCCCCCCAGACCTCCTAGTCTGTAAGCTCCTGTGCCCCCCCCCGTCCTCCTAGTCTGTAAGCTCCTTCCCCCCCCAGTCCTCCTAGTCTGTAAGCTCCTGTGACCCCCCAGTCCTCCTAGTCTGTAAGCTCCTTCCCCCCCCCAGTCCTCCTAGTCTGTAAGCTCCTGTGTCCCCCAGTCCTCCTAGTCTGTAAACTCCTGTGTCCCCCAGTCCTCCTAGTCTGTAAGCTCATGTGTCCCCCAGTCCTCCTAGTCTGTAAGCTCCTGTCTCCCCCAGTCCTCCTAGTCTGTAAGCTCCTGTGTCCCCCAGTCCTCCTAGTCTGTAAGCTCCTGTCTCCCCCAGTCCTCCTAGTCTGTAAGCTCCTGTGTCCCCCCAGTCCTCCTCCTAGTCTGTAAGCTCCTGTCTCCACCAGTCCTCCTAGTCTGTAAGCTCCTGTGTCCCCCCCAGTCCTCCTAGTCTGTAAGCTCCTGTGTCCCCCAGTCCTCCTAGTCTGTAAGCTCCTGTGTCCCCCCCAGTCCTCCTAGTCTGTAAGCTCCTGTCCCCCCCGTCCTCCTATTCTGTAAGCTCCTGTGTCCCCCAGTCCTCCTAGTCTGTAAGCTCCTGTCCCCCCAGTCCTCCTAGTCTGTAAGCTCCTGTGTCCCCCTAGTCCTCCTAGTCTGTAAGCTCCTGTGTCCCCCCAGTCCTCCTAGTCTATAAGCTCCTGTGTCCCCAAGACCTCCTAGTCTGTAAGCTCCTGTCCCCCCAGACCTCCTAGTCTGTAAGCTCCTGTGTCCCCAGTCCTCCTCTTAGTCTGTAAGCTCCTGTGTCCCCCAGTCCTCCTCCTAGTCTGTAAGCTCCTGTGTCCCCCCCAGACCTCCTAGTCTGTAAGCTCCTGTGCCCCCCCCCGTCCTCCTAGTCTGTAAGCTCCTTCCCCCCCCAGTCCTCCTAGTCTGTAAGCTCCTGTGACCCCCCAGTCCTCCTAGTCTGTAAGCTCCTTCCCCCCCCAGTCCTCCTAGTCTGTAAACTCCTGTGTCCCCCAGCCCTCCTAGTCTGTAAGCTCCTGTGTCCCCCAGTCCTCCTAGTCTGTAAGCTCCTGTGTCCCCCAGTCCTCCTAGTCTGTAAGCTCCTGTCTCCCCCAGTCCTCCTAGTCTGTAAACTCCTGTGTCCCCCAGTCCTCCTAGTCTGTAAGCTCCTGTCTCCCCCAGTCCTCCTAGTCTGTAAGCTCCTGTGTCCCCCCCCCCGTCCTCCTAGTCTGTAAGCTCCTGTGTCCCCCCCCGTCCTCCTAGTCTGTAAGCTCCTTCCCCCCCCAGTCCTCCTAGTCTGTAAGCTCCTGTGTCCCCCAGTCCTCCTAGTCTGTAAGCTCCTGTGTCCCCCCAGTCCTCCTAGTCTGTAAGCTCCTGTCCCCCCAGTCCTCCTATTCTGTAAGCTCCTGTGTCCCCCAGTCCTCCTAGTCTGTAAACTCCTGTCCCCCCAGTCCTCCTAGTCTGTAAACTCCTGTGTCCCCCTAGTCCTCCTAGTCTGTAAGCTCCTGTGTCCCCCCAGTCCTCCTAGTCTATAAACTCCTGTGTCCCCAAGACCTCCTAGTCTGTAAACTCCTGTCCCCCCAGACCTCCTTGTCTGTAAGCTCCTGTGTCCCCAGTCCTCCTCCTAGTCTGTAAGATCCTGTGTCCCCCAGTCCTCCTCCTAGTCTGTAAGCTCCTGTGTCCCCCCCAGTCCTCCTAGTCTGTAAGCTCCTGTGTCCCCCCCCAGTCCTCCTAGTCTGTAAGCTCCTGTGTCCCCCCAGTCCTCCTCCTAGTCTGTAAGCTCCTGTGTCCCCCAGTCCTCCTCCTAGTCTGTAAGCTCCTGTGCCCTCCGTCCTCCTAGTCTGTAAGCTCCTGTGTCCCCCCCAGTCCTCCTCCTAGTCTGTAAGCTCCTGTGCCCCCCCAGTCCTCCTAGTCTGTAAGCTCCTGTGTCCCCCCAGTCCTCCTCCTAGTCTGTAAGCTCCTGTGTCCCCCCCAGTCCTCCTCCTAGTCTGTAAGCTCCTGTGTCCCCCCCAGTCCTCCTCCTAGTCTGTAAGCTCCCGTGCCCCCCCCAGTCCTTCCAGTCTGTAAGCTCCTGTGTCCCCCCAGTCCTCCTCCTAGTCTGTAAGCTCCTGTGTCCCCCCAGTCCTCCTCCCAGTCTGTAAGCTCCTGTGCCCCCCCCCCCCAGTCCTCCTCCTAGTCTGTAAGCTCCTGTGTCCCCCCAGTCGTCCTCCCAGTCTGTAAGCTCCTGTGCCCCTAGTCTACAGACTAGGATGAGGACTGGGGGGACACAAGAGTTTACACACCCATACTCGGGGGGGGGGGGGGCTATTAGTTCACCAATCCCTACAGTGGGAACCAAAATGCGGTTCAGGGAAGAAAAAGAGTGCTGCACCTCACACCTATGGCTGATACTAATGCCCCTAGGCTAAATAAAAAACACATCAGAATTTTGTGTATGAATTGATCAAGCCATACTGCCCCATGTACCTCGTGCCGGTATCTGATACACATGGGTCCCTACACTAAGTCCACACCTTGCCAGTCAGTGGCCACCAACCCCGCAGGCATGCACAGTCAGGGAACGGGGGCCATGGGAGGGCCCTGAGACCCCCATGTCACAGGACCAGACCCAAAAACACCACACCAGAACCCGGCCAGCACCGCCAGGGCGGAGAAGGTCGCCCCCAAACAGCACAAGTCTGGATGAGGTGTTGCACTCACCATAGCTGTGGCAAACAGAACGGGTTCTGGTGTGGTGTTTTTGGGTCTGGTCCTGTGACATGGGGGTCGCAGGGCCGTCCCATGGCCCCCGTTCCCTGACTGTGCGTGCCTGCGGGGTTGGTGGCCACTGACTGGCACGGTGTGGACTTAGTGTAGGGACCCATGTGTATCAGATACCGGCACGAGGTACATGGGGCAGTATGGCTTGATCAATTCATACACAAAATTCTGATGTGTTTTTTATTTAGCCTAGGGGCATTAGTATCAGCCATAGGTGTGAGGTGCAGCACTCTTTTTCTTCCCTGAACCGCCTACAGTGGGAACCTGTTATAGCTAGAAACTGTTCCTGTGGTGATATTAGGTCTGTACGTGCCCCCACTAGCTTCACTCTCCATTATTCATAAAGATTTAGGGGTATTGTACCTGACATAGGAATGCTCCCCGACCATATTCCCTTTTTATATAATGCACCAGTGATAATACCTGTTAAATATAATTCAGTTAACCTTTATAAGGAGAGGGGGCCCACTCTTGAGGTCTGTGCACTGGGCCCACCAGTGTATTAAAACGGCCCTGCATATAGATGTGGTTAGTTTTATATGGGTGGGGGAGGAGTGTGGTGGTGTAGCTTGCTTATGGGGGGGGGGGCAAGGCACATTTTTTGCATAGTCTGTCTGCCCCTGTCTCTGGTCTTCCCAGAGGTCTACCTCCAACTCTTCTCCCATCTTATCCCTAGCATATTGGAATTTAATTTTCTTGACCCCACCTTGTCATCTCTTCCACCCTATGTTAGCCCCATCTAACTGTTACCACGATTGTGCCTACTACCCATTCCCCACAATCCAGACCATTTTACAGGTCTTACCTGTACCTTACCTTTTAGGTCACTCCACAGGCCTGTAGGGCAACCCTTTCCCACTGTAGCTATCTACCATACCACTAGGACTAGAGATTCCAGATTATCCCTCAAATGGACCTATCTACAGACTACACCAGGTCTGAGCACTTACCTGCTCACAGTCTAGAAGTAACCCGTATTTAGTTTACTGTATGCACTCAACCTCCACCACTAGAGTGTGGTGCAGACCAGTCTGTTATCAGCCCCAATATGCATAATGTCATCACCTCAGAGGGAAAGGATTAGTGTATTGCCATCTCTGCACCTCATGATGTAGGTCCCACCATGTAAACTAAACGGCAAAAATATCTCAGTGTAATATATAGTAATATCACTAGATGGAGCTGTGTCATAGAAACAATAAATGTAACTGTCATGACTAGCAAAGCTGGGGTCACACTGCATTTTTGCAGTCCGTTCTTTTAATCCTGATGTATGCATCTGTTTTGATCAATTTTTCCATTGAGTTCCACTTCAACTTATCCGTTTTTTGTAACATACAAAAAAAAAGGTCGACCACGTTTTTGTGTACGTTTAAAAAATGGATTCGTTGTAGAGGAGTAAACACTAAAGACAGAAGCACCAGAGCTCATGAGACATTAGCCATGCACTTGGGGGTTGTGATTGACTAACTTCTTTAGACACAAAGCTGTGACTTTTTATTCACCTTAAAGTGACTCTGTACCCACAATTTGTCCCCCCCAAAACCACTTGTACCTTCAGATAGCTGCTTTTAATCCAAGATCTGTCCTGAGGTCCGTTCGGCAGGTGATGCAGTTATTGTTTTAAAAACAACTTTTAAATTTGCAGCGCTGTGTCTAACGGCCGGGGCTTACATTAGTATATGCATTAGACTGGCACCACCTCTCTGTCCTTCCTCCCCACCCTCCTCATGATTAGGAATGCTCCAGGCAGATTGCTTCCTATTCCCCACCTGTGTGCATAATGAACATGGGCTGGATCGTTAAGACACCTGTGCAAAGCTCAAACAGCAGTTAATGTTCCTGGTAGGGATGGTCCAAACCCGCCGAGGTTCGGGTTCAGCTGAACCCGAACGCTCGGCTAAACCCGAACGCTCGGCATTGGATTCCTGCTGTCTGCTCGCTCCGTGCAGCGGGCGGATACAGCGGGAGGACCGCCTGGAAAACTGGGATACAGCCTATGGCTATGGCTGTATCCCAGTTTTCCAGGCGTTCCTCCTGCTGGATCCGCCTGCTGCACGGAGCGGGCAGATAGCGGTAATCATTGCGGAGGGTTCGTGTTCGTACGAACCCTGTCCGAACCAGGTTCGGACCATCCCTAGTTCCTTGATCATTCCTAATGCTGAGGAGGGTAGGGAGAAGGGAAGGAGAGGTTGTGCCAGCCTAATGCATATACAAATGTAAGCCCCGGCCTTTAGACACAGCGCTGTAGGATTAAAAGTTGTTTTTAAAACAATAACTGCATCACCTGACTAACGGATCCCAGGACAGATCTTGGATTAAAAGCAGCTATCTGAAGGTACAAGTGGTTTGGGGGTCAGATTGTGGGTACAGAGTCACTTTAAAGGAAACTTTTTGCCACAGAGACATGTGAATAAAATGCACACTGACAAGTAAAATTCACTTTCAAAAGTGTAATAAGTGTAAGATGAAATATACAAGGTTTGTTGCGTTTTTAATAGCTTACAAATACACATTTCTCTTCCCAGCAGCTACAGTAACAGCTCTAATGAGCAAGGTAGCCAAGCTTTCTTTCCTCTTACATGAAAACAGACTGTAAAATATTCAGAATAATTGATACATAATCTATAAAAAATCAAAATTAGAAATGATGAAAGGAAATATCTCCAGCCTCTTCTCTTCAACTGGTACAGCCCAGAAATGACATGAACTCTCTCATCAATCAGTAATGATACAGAAATCCCCCAGGCAGTAACATTCTGAGCTCTAGCTGCTCTAATTTTTTACACTGAAAACTAGAGATGAGCAAAGTCTAGCAAAACTTTGCTTTATTGAGTGATTTTTGCTAAATTCGTTAACAAAATTCACAAAAAAAATAAAATACAAAGCTTTATTCATTTGTCCGCGCTCCCCAGGTGTCCTCTTCTGTGTCCTGACTGAAAACTTAAAACCTTTTTTTTAAAAAAACTAAATGTGTTTAAAATTGCTCTATCACCATCCTTTATTTTTTTAGTCTATAGGGCTCTGTGAGGTGTCATTTCTTGAGCCATGACCTGTACTTTCTATCGGTAGCTTGCTTGTGTATATGCAACTTTTTGATCACTTTTTATTACAATTTTTCTGGATTTGATGTGACAAAAATCAGCAATTTTGCACTTTGGCGGGTTTTTGCACTTACACCATTTACTATGCTTTATCAGGAATGTGATAATTCAGATGATTACGCACACAGCTATACCAAATATGTTTATTTTTATTTATAAAATTGGAAAATGGGGGTGATTAAAATTTTTATTAGGGGAGGGGATTTTATATTAATGAATGTTTTTTTTCTCTTCTTTCACTTCTTCTTCTATCTTTTAGTCCTTCTGGGGGACTCTTATTATTACTGCACTGATCTCTCATCCATTAGGTCAGTGCTGGATTGCTTTGGGATGCTGGAGCCCAATGCAATCCATTACTGAGCCAGGATCAGCATCATTGTGACGTTGTGGCTCGGCGGGGTTAGATGAAAGGATTACCCCTTTGCAATGGCATCACCAGGGGGGCGGACCGCCCAGATTACTACCTCCCCGCTTTTGCCTGCCGCGCGGCCAGGTTTTTAAACTGTTTTTTCACTGTGATAAAGCTGCTGATGCAGCCATGGACAGTTTATCCAGCGATGCAGGGAATCATATCAGCCAAAATGGTCTGATTGGTTTTCTTTAAGCATATAGCATAAACCTGGTACCTCATAGAAAGCTACGAGAATGTTACAGTGTAAATTTAAATGCAGCTTTTATATGTCTGAGGTAGGGCACAAACATTATATGGGCATAGCTTAAACCTGGGATGGGGAATGATGGGAATTGTAGTTTTTCAACAGCTGGGGAGTTGAAGGTTCCCCATCCATGGCTTAAACTCTTATGGTCCTTTTACACGGAATGATTATCGTTTGTTTTTGCACGATAACGATCGCATTTGAGCGATAATCGTTCCGTGTAAACGCTGTGAACGATCAAGCGGCGAGCGAGAAATCGTTTATTTTGATCTTTCAACATGTTCTCAAATCGTCGTTGATCGTTCGCAAAAAAAAAATGGCAAATTGTTCCGTGTAAACATTCTTTCAACGATTTCACCCATGTGTGAGATAGGCTTAAGCGATAGCAAAACGATCGCATAACGATTTTTCCGTACGATGTATCGTTCCGTCTAAACGCTGATCGTTATAAAAAAAAATCGTTCATTTAAAAATCGTTAATCATGCGATTGGGCCAATTGTCGCTCCTTGTAAAAGTACCATTAGTATCACACATGCAAAGCTCCAGCAGGGGTAAGGACAAATCATTATGGCTGTTGCCCAGTAGGGGGCAATAACATCATACAGTTGCAAGATTGTTCAATAAAATATTGTCTATTTATGCTTTACAATAAAACTGAAAGCTCCTGACTGCCAGTCTCTGACTTGTGACTTTTAAGAAGTTGATTGTACAGAATGTTTTTCTTATAATCCTTGACAGATATCTCAGTGTAAATCAGTTATGTATGTACTCTACAAGTATGGACCTTTAGTTTGGCTTTTCAATAGGTTTAATGTGCAGAAAGTTTTTCACAAAATAACACTGTAAAAAGCCATTCTAACCAGGGGCCATTGTCATCCTGGCACGTAGCAGTAATAATAATAGTAATTATTAAACTCCAGCTGACAGAAAGCTGCTGTCCACAATTTTAGTTGATATGCCCTGAAATTTCACAGTAAAAAAGTACAGACTCTGCTTTCTGAAGGCATAAGATGGATGGAAGTGCAATTTGCAGAGAATTATATACTTGACTTCTGAATTTTGAACTTCCTATTTTGTGCATTTTATAACTAAGCAGCATCATCAATGACTCTTGTCAGGTTACAATGTACAACCTCTCCCACAGTGTGTCCTGTCTAGGTTGTTGTGTAATGTTTGTTAAGGGTGCGTTCACACCTACAGGATCTGCAGCGGATTTTCGTGCTGTGAGTTTGCAGTGAAATCAGCTGCGGATCCTGTACTGTGAAGCTCAATGGGTCCCATACACACAACGCAACCGCTGCCTGCATTGGACCCAGCCCCTTTAACCCCTGCGTCGCCACCGGCCGCCCGCAGCTTACAGCCCCGGCCCACTTAAACCCCGCACCGCCCGCAGGCTCGATCGCCGCCCCGCCCCCCCCCACGCAGCCGATCGCCGCCCCGCAGCCCCGAGCATACATCACCTGCTCGGCCCGTGGCTGTGTGACTCTCCCGGGAGCATCACACAGCCACGGCCCGAGCAAGTGATGTATGCTAGGGGCCGGGGCTGCGATCAGGCGTGCGGGGGGGGGGGGGGGGGCGTGGCGGTGATCGGGCGTACAGGGGGACGGGGCGGCGATTGGGTGTGCGGGGGGCCGGGGCGGCGATTGGGTGTGCGGGGGGCCGGGGCAGCGATCGGGCGTACGGGCGATGTGGGGGTTTAAGGGGGCTGGAGCTGTAAGCTGCGGGCAGCGGCGGGGTTAAAGGGGCCAGGTCCCATGCAGGCACAGTACAGGATCCGCAGCTGATTTAGCTGCAAACTTGCAGCATGAAAATCCGCTGCGGATCCTGTAGGTGTGAACGCAAGCTAAAATGGCTTAAAACTTATATTAATTAAATAATTAAAAACTAAAATTATTAGACCTTTTGCTGCTTTCACACAGCGCAGTTTTTAGAAAGCAGTCACTGCAGTTTTGGTGCCAAAACCAGAAGTGGATCCAACAGGATGGAGAAAGATCTTCCTTTATATTTTCCATCTCATTTGAATCCACTTCTGGCTTTGGCACAAAAACAGTAGTGTCATTTTTTTTTTTTTTTTAAACTGCTGTGTGTTTCCAGCATTTGTCTCTGTAGGGCTATGTTCACACAACATTTTTTTTAGCTCTGTTTAAAATGTCTGTCATCTTGTGTCTAAAATAACGGATGTCATTTAGCTGTCTGGCCTCCCATCAGTGCAATGTTGGCTGTTGGTACATTATTCCAGTTTGGGTTACTAATTGCCCTTTTGGTGTGTCTTAACCCCTTAAGGACAGAGCCTGAAATGGCCTTAATGACAGAGACAAATTTTATGAATATGACCAGTGTCACTTTATTCATTAATAACTTCGGGATGCTTTTACCTATCCGGCTGATTCTGAGATTGTTTTCTCGTGACATATTGTACTTTACATTTCTGGTAAATTGGAGTCGATAATCATAACAAATCTTTATGAAAAAAACCCAAATAATGTGAAAAAATGTGAAAAACTGCATTTTTCCAACTTTGAAACTTTTTTGCGTATACAGAAAGTGGTTATACCACATAAATTATATATTAAATAGCATTAGCAACATGTCTACTTTATGTTGGCGGCATTTATTAAACGATCTTTAATTTTTTTTAGACAATAGGAAGCTTAAAACATTAGCAGCAAATTTCCAAATTTTCAGTAAAATTTCAAAATCAGATATTTTTAGGGACCTGTTCAGGTTCAAAGTGTATTTGAGGGGCCTGTATGTTAGAAAGCCCCACAAAGCACCCCATTTCAGAAACTGCACCCCCCACACTCTGCAAAAGCATATCCAGAAAGTGTTTTAACCCTTTAGGGGAGTCACAGAAATAAAAGCTAAGTGTGTAAGAAATTTGAAAATTTTAATTTTCTGTGCAGAGATTTTATTGTAATCCAATATTTTTCATAATTATAAACCTATTACCAGAGAAATGCACCCTAATAATTATTGCCCCGTTTCTGCAGTTTACAGAAATACCCCATATGTGGCCCTATTGCGCTATTTGACGCAACCACAAGCCTCAGATACAAAGGAGCGCCTAGTGAATTTCAACGCCTCCGTTATATTTGGTCATTTCTGACTGTACCACTTCAGGTTGGCAGAGGCTCTGGGGTGCCAAAACCTAAAAAACACCCCTAAAGGGACACCATTTAGAAAACTAGACCCCTCAAGGAATGTAACAAGGGGTGCGGTGAGCATTTGGACCCCACAGGTGCTTCACAGATTTTCCGAACAATATGGCGTGAAAAAAGAAAAATTTATTTTTTACACTAAACCGTTGTTCTAGCCTTCAATTTTTCATTTTCTTAAAGGGATAAGAGGAAAAAAAAGACACAAAATGTGTAGCGCAGTTTCTCCCGAGTACGGAAATACCCCACATGTGGCGATAAAGTGCCAAGGGGGCGCAGGACGAGCCTCCAAAGGGAAGGAGCACCAATTGGCTTTTGGAAGCTGAATTTCACTGGAAAGGATTTCAAGGGCCATGTCGCATTTACAGAGCCCTCGTGCTGCCAAGACACTGGAAACCCCCCACAAGTGATTCCATTCTGGAAACTACACCCCTCAAGGAATCTAACAAGGGGTTCAGTGAGCATATGGACCCCACTGGTGACGGGCACAAATGTGGAACAATGTGACGTGAAAGGGAAAAATTTCATTTTTTCACTTTCATGGCACAAATGTGCCCGTCATCAAGGGGTTCATATCCTCACTGCACCCCTTGTTAGATTCCCTGAGGGGTGTAGTTTCCAGAATGGGGTCACTTGTGGGGGGTTTCCAGTGTTTTGGCAGCACGAGGGCTCTGTAAATGCGACATGGCGTTCATCATCCATTCTAGCCAAATCCAACCTCCAAAATCCAAATGGCGCTCCTTCCCTTCGGAGGCTTGCCCTGCGCCCACATGGCGCTTTATGTCCACATGTGGGGTATTTACGGACTCGGGGGAAATTGCTCTACACATATTGTGTGTTTTTTTCTCTTTTAACCCCTTGTGAAAATGATAAATTCAAGGCTAAACCAACATTATAGTGTAAAAAATGTAATATTTCATTTTCACGCCACATTGTTCCACATTTGTGTCCGTCACCAGTGGGGTCCATATGCTCACTACACCCCTTGTTACATTCCTTGAGGGGTGCAGTTTCCATAATGGGGTCACTTGTGGGGGGTTTCAACTGTCTTGGCAACACAGAGGCCTTTTGAATGCAACATGGCCCCTCAAAATCCATTCCATCCAAATCCAGCCTTCAAAAACGAAATGGCGCTCCTTCCCTTCGGAGGCTTACCCTGCGCCCACATGGCGCTTTATGTCCACATGTGGGGTATTTCCGTACTCAGGGGAAATTGCTCTACACATTTAGTGTTTTTTTTTATCTTTTAGCCCCTTGTGAAAATGAAAAAATCATGACAAGATTAATGATTTAGAGTAAAAATTTTACAAAAATTACACTAAATGTTGGTCTAGCCTTGATTTTTTCCATTTCCACAAGGGGTTAAAAAAGAAAATTAACACAAAACGTGTAGGGTAGTTTCCCCTGAGTACGAAAATACCCCACATGTGGACATAATGTGCCATATGGGCACAGGGCAAGCCACCAAAGGGACAGAGCGCCATTTAGAGGCTGGAATGGAGGATGGAGGCCATGTCGCAATTACAAAGCTCCTGTGCTGCCAGGTCAGTAGAAACCCCCGACAAGTGACCCCATTCTGGAAACTACACCCCATAAGGAATCTAACAAGGGGTGCAGTGAGCATATGGACCCCACTGGTGACAGGCACTTACGTAAAACATGTGCCGAGAAAATAAAAAATACCATTTTTTTCATTTTCACGTCCCAAATGTGGCCGTCACCAGGGGGCCATATCCCCGCTGCCCCCCTTGTTAGATTCCTTATGGGGTGTAGTTTCCAGAATGGGGTCACTTGTGGGGGGTTTCTACTGTCCTGGCAGCACAGAGGCTTTGTAATTGCATCATGGCATCCTCTAATGGGAATGGCGGCCATACCTATTTAGCTGGGGAAAAGGGACAATTCTAATTTATTTGGGGGTATTAGGCAAATTATTAGTTTATAAGGTTGGAAATGACAGGTGTCCATCAAATTCAACCTGTGTTGATCCAGAGGAAGGCAAAAACCCTCGTAAGGCAGACGACAGTAGCCTCATCACAGGGGAAAAATTCCTCCCCGACTCCATAATGGCGATCAGAATAATCCCTGGACCAACGTGACCCCTGAAATAGGAATAAGGGACAGAATTTAGATAATGTAGAACTCCAGTGACGTGTGGTGCGCCTTGGAGCGATCCGGTATGCAGAGGCCGGGGGGATCAGGACAGGTGGCACACTGGAAAATGGTGTCCTTCCTGATCCCCCTGTTACCCCACACTCTGCACTTCTTCTGGGGTCTCCCTTTCTCCAGTGTGGGGGACGTCACCTGGAAAATGTTGTCCTGGTGCGATACGGGGTCCCACATATCCAGAAGCGCTGGGTCCGCTCCATGGCTGCTAAATATTAGGGCGCTATTACTACTTCTGATATGTTCGGATCGTGCCGCAAGCTACAGGGCAGCGAGGGACCGGAAGAGGGGGCGCTGGTATAAAAGTTATCCCCGTACAGGTGGTGACCTTTATCCAGCAGTGGGAAGATCAGTTCCCGGACGATCTTTCCACTTGTTCCGAGGATGGGGGGGGGGGGGGGGAGGGGGGCATCTGGGGGCATCTGGGGCTGGATTCGGGTGTCCCTTCATACACTCTAAGGGTATGTGCACACTGCGGAATCGCGACAGATAACCCTTCGTGCATTCCACAGTTGGCACCTGCCGGCGGAGTGATGCAGGCGCGCGTCTCCGTCCGTGTCATAGACTCCATTCTATGCACGGGCGGATTCCGCTCTCCGTCCAACGTGTTCATTCTTTGGACGGACGACGGAATCCGCCCATGCATAACATGGAGTCTTTGACACGGGTGGAGACGCGCGCCCGCATCAGTCCGCCGGCGGGTGCCAGCTGCGGAATGCACAAAGGGTTATCCTTCGCCATTCCGCAGTGTGCACGTACCCCAAATCTGTAAGTGTACCCTGAGGTACTCTCACAGAGTTAGTAGAATTTCACTCCATACCGCCATCTCTTATTGGGACGGTACTGGCGGAAAAGACGTGTCTGGGGGGCAGCGTACGCTACGCTACCCCCAGACACGTCACTGGATGATGAGGATGAATGGAGGAAAGAAGGATCCCCCCATTCATCCTCACTGGCTGTTTCGGTGTCGGAGGCAACAATAGCGTATGCGTCCGATACCGAAAACACCCTGGGGGCCATCTTTATATGGGGACTAGTATATGGGGTATGTAGTGGTGTAGTGTCAAACTTTATTCAATGTAATGTAGTGTTTTTTACGTGTTTTTTTTACAGTAAGTATAAAAAAAAACCTACGCCAACAAAGGCGTTGCTGATAAATGCCGCACTTATGCGCGACACTTATAAGCAGACCGTGGCAGTAGAATACAGAAAAAAAACACCCTACGCCAAAAAGGAGGAGTTGCTGATTAGCAGCGCACTTTCGTGCGATGCTGATCAACACTCAGCGGCGATAGGGTGCGGAAAATAGAAAAAAAATAATTTGGAAAAAAAAAAAAAAAATTTTTCTATATTCTGAATATCCCTGTAGCTGCTGATAAGTGTATTACACATATCAGCCGCTAGGGGGCAGCAGAGCGCAAAATCCGGAAATTGACGAGGCTGGAGCCGAAAATAGCCGAGAGAAGACGACGGGGACCGCCGGAAAGACCCGAAGACCGAACGTAATGACGGAGGACGCCGCGAACCCGGAAGACGCCGATCAGGAGCCCGGGACAGGTGAGTAATGTACAAATACCTGCTCAGGACCCCTCCGCTACCTAGCTGAGGGGTCCAGGGCAGGTATTTATTATTTTGTGGGACTCTGATCGCCGTGCCACCGGCCCGATCGCCGTGAACGGCCGGCCGGCCGTTCACGGCGATCGGGCCGGTGGCACGGCGATCAACATTACTTTTTACAGTAATGGCGGTCGGCGCCGTCCTCGGACAGCACCGACCGCCATTTTTTTCCGGGTCATCGGGTCACCGATGACCCGGAAAGGTTCCGATCGCCACTATTGGCTGATCTGAATTGATTAGCCAATAGCGGCGATCGTAAGCACGGGGGGTGTTAACCACCCCCCGTGCCGTGAAGCTATGATGGCCTGCTATGATTTATAGCAGGCCATCTTCCCCGACCGCTGTGTGTGAACACGCAGCGATCGGGGAAACATCGGGCGTAAATTTACGCCCTGATGCGCTAAGTACCAGGGCGCGAGGGCGTAAGTTTACGCCCGATGTCGTTAAGGGGTTAAAGAGGTTGTCCAGCGAAAATCTTTTTCTTTCAAATCAACTGGTGTCAGAAAGTTTTATAGTTTTGTAATTTTCTTCTATTAAAAAATCTCAACTCTTCCCATACTTATTAGCTACTATATGTCATGCAGGAAATGTTGTTTTTAGAGATGAGCGAACCTCAAGCATGCTCGAGTCCATCCGAACCCGAACTTTCGGCATTTGATTAGCGGTGGCTGCTGAACTTGGATAAAGCCCTAAGGCTATGTGGAAATCATGGATATAGTCATTGGCTGTATCCATGTTTTCCAGACAACGTTAAAGCTTTATCCAAGTTCAGCAGCCCCAGATAATCAAATACCGAACGAAATACTCGAACCCGGTTCACTCATCTCTAGTTGTTTTATTTTCAGTCGGACACAGTGCTCTCTGCTGACATCTCTGGCCGAGACAGGAACTGCCCTGAGCAGGAGAGGACATACAGCAGCTAATTAGTATAGCTAATAAGTATAGTATAGCTAATAAGTATGGGTATATAAGTAAGATTTTTTTTAATAGAAGTAAATAGCAAATTTATATAACTTTCTGACACCAGTTGATTTGAAAGGCAAAGATTTTCTCTGGACAACCCCTTTAAATTGAAAAGTCCATTGAATTTAATAGTAAAAAATGGAGAAAGGACGGTGGAGAAAGGACGGTGAAAAAAGAACTGTGTCTGAATAACTAAAAAATAACGTCCACTGTTTGCAAAAGACATGATCATTATTTTGACATCAGCGCAGATAACATCCGTCATTTTATAGACTGTGCATTGAACGTCCATCATTCCACTTACTTCAATGCATTGCAGTCAATTAAATCGCATCAATAACGGACATCTTTTTTTGACGTTGTGTGAACATAGCCTATGACATCAAAAACATATGGAAATAAAGTAGTGGGCTCACCAACTCATAAGACTGAGTTTTTTTAACATGTATTCTAAAGCGGACTTATAAATTATTATTTATTTATTTATAAAGGGCCCTCGATTCCAGAGCACTATGCAAGTGATAGGCAGTAACAAACAGGAACATTACAAGATCAAAACACATTAAATGACTAAGGCTAATGGCAGACTGGTACATAGGGATAGAGGACCCTGACACAGATGTCAGTATCTGTGTGTGAACTGTGTAATTTCAGTTTTTTTTTATAGCTTTTAAATGGGAGCCTGCGCCATGGTTTACAGTTTTTTTTTATGCTGATTTGGAATGTGTCATAGGAAAAAAAAGTGATGTTACTTTTTAGATGAGGAGTTTGTGCAGATTCTTTGTAAGGTTGTGTGGATTCAACTTCATCTCGAGGCTTACCTATATCTAAAACCTCAGCTACAGCCACAACATATTATCACTGGTAGGTAGGGATAGTGGGGTCTTATTTTCACCCCCAGCCTCAGTGCCTACCTACTTGCAGGGCCATATTTACCACTAGGCAATGGTGGTCTAGTGCCTAGGGTGGCAGCCTGCACTGGGCGATACTAGCTGTTACTAATAAAAAAATAATAATTTTTTTTACTACCCCCATAGCCAGATAAAAAAACAGCATATTTCTGGGTTGGGGGAGTGGCATGCACTGGCCATGCAGAAGAGACTGAGAGAGAGGTAGAGGAACAAGCAAAATAGTGCATGTCCTCTTAACTGAGGATTGATTGGTTGGGCAGCTAATCAATCAGCTAAGCCTGCACGGAGCAGCACCAGTGAGGATGCACAGCCAGGAGCTCTGCGCTTTAGTGTAGCATGGGATCCCACTGACTGTCATAGCGTCTTCTTGACTGCCACATGATTTGCAGCTTCCAGTCCCTGAATGTCCATTCGTTCCATGTTGTTTAAGAAGGAGTGTATTGCCATATTGGAGTCAGGAAGGAACTTTTCTTCTTCTAATGGGGCAATTGGCAATTTTGCCTTCCTTCGGATCAACACAATAGGGTTTGTAGGTTGAACTGCATGGATTCTTGTCTTTTTTTTTCAACCTTAAGTATATAACTATGTACAATTCAATAAGTTGTTCAGTTCAATATTACTAAGAATGATAGAATTAAATTCTGTCTTCAATACCCTTCATTAATGAAGGTCCATATGGCCAGTAGCAGTCTTTTAATGTTACACATGCTGGAGGAAGCTCAACCTAACATATATCTTAACCAATATGACCCCAAGAAATAAAAATTAAAATAGGGGACCCACATATTTTATTATTATTATTTTTTATGAATAAAAACATGTAGGGTACCTTACTATTTTCCATACCTACATAGATACAAACTAAGTACTAACAGCCTGACAAGAGCAGAATGGGAATGGCTATTCACTTTGGCTCTCCCCAGTCTAATAATGCCAGCATGTTACCACCCCAGACACAAACTACCATTTTTTAAGGTCTGTGCTTGCCAGTACCCATGTGGCAGTGGTTATTGGGGTACTTAGAGAGAGGGGGGGGGTAGCATTAGTTGTTTTACTCTAACACTCTATCAGATGGTGTCCATTACTAAGCTACACTTAAGTAAGAAAAAACACCTTTTATTTTAATTTTTTAAAATGTAAAGTGAATGTACCACCGGAACATTGCTTTTTTTGTTTTTTACATGGATAGACCAGTGCCTTTTTTTGAACCACCTGTCCCGCGCACTGTGCTAGTCTATTACCAGGCACCATCTTGGCATGAAGCACTGGAGGTGGGCTGGCTTGCCCCGAGTGTGATGATCTGCCCTCCCCTCTGTGACGTGGCTCCCACATGGATGGCCGCCACATAACAGTAAATAACTGCTATTATTTCAATATAACAGCCGTTGTTTTAAAATAACAGCAAATATTTGCCATTAAATGGCGGCCATCCACTCAATTTCAACATTATGTGAACAGAGCCTTTCTGTGTTTTCAATCCACTCCTGGTTTTGGTTGCAATATGAGGACCACAATACTGACTGAAATATATGTAGTGTGAACCCAGCCTAAAGCCCAGAGAACCCTTGTTAACCTTTTTGTTAAATAATAATAATAAAAAAATCTTTCTTTTTATTCTTCCAGAAATAGCCTAAGTCTTCTTTCTTTAACTCCTTTCCACAGAATAACATTCCCAGAAAGTCATGTAAAGCAGGTAGTTCCTGCAACAGTTTCCCTGCCCCCCTCTGCTGTCTCTAGCGGTGATCGGGCAGCAGGAGGAGGCGGTGTCATACAGTTAACCCCATAGGCGCCGTATTCCGTGGGACCGCAGCGCCTATGATGAATCCAGAGGGAGATCCGCTCCCTCCGACTCCCCCTTCACACACACACCCCCGGCGCCGCACGACCCAGACGCTGCTTTATGTGTCTGGGCTGCTATGGTATATAACCAGTGGCGGTCTTTGGCACCAAGCACACCAAGCGATCGCTTGGGGCCCCCACCATCCAGGGGGGCCCCCACGCCCCGCTCTTGTGCTCAAGACCACTGGACAGGGCTGCTGCCATTTGAACTGTAACTATGAGCACTCGTAATGGGGTATATACTACTGGGGACAACACACAGCGGTCTATTGTTTTGAAATGCGTGTCGAGGGGGGGGCCCCAGACATAACTTCGCTTGGGGCCCCAGAAATGCCAAGACCCCCCCATGTATATAACGATCAGGCCCCTGCACTGAAGCAGGGACTTGATCGTCTGAATGAGCTGTCATTGTTCTGACAGCTCATTCACTTTATAATAGTGCTTTTCAATTCCAGTCCTCAGGCCTCACTAACAGATCATGTTTTGAGGATATCCCATACAAACATCACCAGTGATAATACCTGATGTATAATTATATCACCTGTGCAATACTAAGGAAATCCTCAAAACATGACCTGTTGGTGAGGCCTGAGGACTGGAATTGAGAAGCTCTATCATACATTACAGCACTGATCAGGTGCTGTAATGTATTATAGATGTACCTGTAAAGTGAAAGTGAAAAACACACACTCATAAATAAATAAATAATATTAAATAAATAATTAAATATAGACATTTCCCACCTCTCCTTTATAAATGATCCCCTACCATATTTGGTATTGCTGCATCCGTAATGACCCCGTCTATTAACCAGTTACATTAATTATCCCGCCTGATTAACGCCATAAAAAAAAAAAAAAAAAAACTGACCAAAATGAAATTTTTTTGTTAATCCCGCCACCTAAAAAATACAGAAAAAAGCTATCAAAACGTTACAAAGGTTTACCACTAAAAATGTCAGCTTATGCCGCAAAAAAAAGCCCTCACATAACTCCATTGGCGAAGAAATTAAAATAATACTGCTTTTACAATATGCAAGACACAAAGATTTTTTATAGTATAAATGCCATAAACTATAACAAAAGCAATATAAAATGGATATCACTGTAATCATACCCACCTGACGAATAACGATAACAGGTCATATGTAACGTATAGTTAACAACGTGCAAACAAATGATGAAAAACAGCTGCTAAATTGTGTTTTTTATTCGTACCACCTCATAAAAAATGTAATAAAAATTATTATGGTATCACATGTCCCCCAGAATGATAAAGATGGAAACGTCAACTTTTCTTACACAAATATTTTGGCACCCCAAGGCCTCTATGACATCGTATGATGGCTAAAAAAAAAATGAAATAAAAAAAGGCCCCAAGATTCACCAGGTCTCTGTCATGTCTGAGGTCTGTCGTTGAGTCAGGTGACACACTGTGGCCACATATGGGGGATTTCTAGAAACATTGGAATAAGTGGAACAAATATTGAGTTCCATTTCTCAGTTAGTATTTAGTGATGAGCGAGTACTAAAATGCTCGGGTGCTCGTTACTCGAAACGAATATCTCCCGATACTCGAGTGCTCGTTTCGAGTAACAAACCCCATTGAAGTCAATGGGAGACTGGAGCATTTTTGCAGGGGACCCAAGTTCGGTAGAGGGAAGGTCGTGTGAAAACCTGTCAACCTCAGAAATTGATGGAAACACAACGGAAATGGACAGGAAACAGCAGGGGCAGCATGCATGCATGCCTCTGAGGCTGCCTTATGGCACCATTATGCCTAATTCTGTGCAACAGCCTGGTTAAAACAGAGGGACAGCAATGCATTCTGGAACCTGTAATACTGAGTACATCTGCTCAACTAGGAAATACAGAAACACAAAACAGAACAAAAAAACACAAAACAAATGGATTTTTGGTAGTTTCAAAACTGGGATAGATAGGTAATAAATAATGCTATATGCTTTTGCAGAAGTTTAATTTTTTCTTGCCTCGATCCGGAGTTCCCCTTTAAGAAAAAATAAGAAACTATTAAATTAAGAAAAAAGTACAATATATCTATACATGGTGTCTTAGTAAGGGGTGGTGTGGTACATCATAGTGCAAATGTTTGGGGGGGAAAGCACACATCCTTCTAAACTATCAAAGCGGTAAAAGTGAACACAAACTGTCAAACAACAACCAATGAAAAGTGAGATAAGTGCAGAACTTTAAACTTTTACAATGTGAACTATGAACTAAAAACTATGAACCCATCAATAGTGACATCCCTAGTTGACTAATGTGACAACTCTAAGTCACAATTTTAAGTGCTAACTGTTTTAAGTGCTAACAAACAAGCATGAGCACAGCTAGATAGATTTCTCTCTCATACTGTGCAAACTTACAATATGTATATATCCCAACAAATTAAACTGAAGAGTAACCATCATTTCCAAATTTCTGACATGTCACCAAACTTGTTAGGGTCCAAGTGCTGACCCTAACCCTACTTGCTTAAAGGAAGGGGCAGAGGGCCCTGAGCAGAGTGCGGCATCTGTTCCTTCCTGATCATCACTTCCCGGATAGACAAACAGAAACAAAAAGGTGACGACCTGACCACCTCTGCCCTATTTTGGCAACTGTTGGGGGTAAGGAGGCTGACATGTCAATATGAAAGTTATAGTCACGTCAATCGTTCTATGAAGTGATAGTTACCCTCCCCTTTAAGGCACAAACAGCATTAACAAACTATTAACTGTGGCGGTGTGTATCCTATACGTCATTTTTGTCAACTCCATTTCCTCATTCTCCTCCTCACTTTGAGTTACATCCATGACAACAACCTCACTGTCTGACAACCGGGTCTCATCGTCATCATCAGACACCTCTTCCAACCTCGCTTGCAAGTCCCCACTCTGAGCTGCATAGTTTGGGCATCAGGACAGATCGACTGCTCCGGTTGCTCTGACTCAGGGAAGGATCCAGAAAAGAGTTCCTGGGAGCATGGTGGTGGATCTGAATCCCTTCTTTCCCTGAAGGGGCCAGGCTGTGGGGAAGGAGGCTGAGCTAATGGAATAAGGGTTCCACTCCCTTGGGTAGCGTGGGTGAACTGCATGGAAGACTGGGTGGTGGATAAGTTACTGGACACATTATCCGCTGTAGGTGTACTACAAATCCCAGCAATACAGTGTAGTACCCACTAGTTTAGGGGGGCTGTACGGTACAATCTGGTACTGGCTGGACCTACATACACGCTGTGATACCCCCTTACAATGAGCAGTGAAGTTTTATAAAGGTGAACTACAAATCCCAGCAATACAGTGTAGTACCCACTAGTTTTAGGGGGGCTTTTACAGTACAATCTGGTAGTGGCTGGGCCTAGATACACGCTGTGATACCCCCGTCCAATGAGCAGTGAAGTTCTATGCAGGTGTACTACAAATCCCAGCAATCCAATATAGTACAGCAGGACCACCAGCCCCAAAATTAAAGAAAGAGTACACTGAGCACTTCTTAGGGGTGTGTATGCAACACCTAATGTCCCCTTTCTGCCAGCAGCCGATCACCACAGTGTGCTGGTGAAATCGTGGTAGCAGCACTGCAAGTCCCAGCCAGCAGTCTGTAGTAATACTATTAAAAAACGATTTGAAGCCCTGAAAAGGGCTGTTTGTTTGTATTGCTAGTATTCCCTCCCTACTGAAACGCTAAATCCTACACTAACACTCTTCCTGAGAAGCAGCAGCTCTGTCCCCAATCTCTCACAGCATACTTCTGAAGCGAGCACTGCCGGCTGCGCGTTTTATATGGCAGGGTCATCTGATCTGGCCAACCAATCGCTGCTATCGACATGTATGGGTCCCACGTGATCGCAGGATGCACCAAGGAGTCTCCTGCATGTGTATTGGCTGAGAAATAGCGCCCAAACTTACAGGAAACCGATGATGAGATTTTCTCGAGTATCGTGAGATGCTCGTCTGAGTAACGAGTACCCTAATGAGCATGCTCGCTCATCACTATTAGTATTTGCTGTGTTAGAGGATAAAATTGGATTAATTGGATTAAAATGGAATATTTGCCAAAAAAAATTTAAATTTTAGATTTCTCCTCCAACTATTTCTACTAAACACTTAAAGGGTTAATAAACTTTGAGGGGTGCAGTTTTTACATTGGAGGGATTTATGGGGGTAACTAACATACAGACCCCACAAATCCACTTCAGATCTGAACTGGTGCCTAATAAAACCAGAATTTGAAATTTTCCTGAAAATTTTTAAAATCGCTGCAAAATTTCGAAGCCCTCTAACATCTTAACAAGTAAAAGGACGTTCACCAAATGACGTCACAATATTTCAATATAAAGAAACTTAAATTTTGAGTTTTGCGCAAATGTGTTTTTTACAAAAAACTACTGAGTGTATCAACCAAATTATACCACACACATAAAGAGGAATATGTCACAAAAAAACTGTCTCAGAATAACCGCGATAATTGAAAGCATCGCAGAGTTATCACTACATAAAGAGAGACAGGTCAGATTTGAAAAATAGGCCATGGGCATTAAAGGACAACTCCGGCGAAAACATTTTTTGGCTTATTTAACACACATTACAAAGTTATATAACTTTGTAATGTGGTTAAATACCCGGTCTGGCCCCCTTCCCCCACTTTCCGACCCCCCACCCCCCACCCCGGAAGTTAAAGAATATATACATTACCTATTACGGTCGTCACGGTCCTCTTCTCTGGTGTCGGGTGATGTCAGAGCTGGGGGCGGTCCGGGTCTTCTTCCTCCTCGGCGTCTTCATTGAGAGTGAATGGGAGAGAAAAGGCTGCTGGTGCACATGCGCACCAGCAGCCTTTTCATTGGCTGGAGCGCATCACATGGCTTCCAGCTTGCTCAGCCCTGATTGGCTGAGCTTGCTGGAAGCCATGTGATGCGCTCCAGCCAATGAAAAGGCTGCCGGTGCGCAAGCGCGCTGGCAGCCTTTTCTCTCTCATGGACCCGGAAGAAGGAGACATCGCTGGACGGCGGACGCAGGTGACGGTGAGGCGGACGGCGGGCGAATGGAGTGGCGATCGTCACCGGAGGGATGGTGAGTATGGTGTCTGTGTGTGTCTGTGTTTTTTTTTTTTTGGGGGGTCCCGCCGGAGTTGTCCTTTAAGGCCAAAACAGGCTGAAGAGGCAAGGGGTTAAAAAGAAAAAACAAGTTAGAAAAAAAGAGAAAAAAACAAAACCAAAAAACAAACCTATCCAGTGTTCCCTGTTCCTACTGCCATTGGGTTTTCCAAGCAGAAGCTGAAGGTTTTGGCGCATGATGCACTAAAATTTGTGTGCACTAGAACTTGCTTGGGAAACCTCATGGCAGTGAACAGCATTAGCGTGCTGAAGTTCCAAAGGAAGGCAATTTTCCCCCTACCCTGGCCTTGGCAATATACTGACAATAAAATAGGAATGTATAAATCATCCCTAGTTTACTATCCCCATTGTAGTTTCCATTATGCCCTATGCTTATAGCATAGGTCACTGTGGAAACTACACAAATGAATATCAACATCTAATGAATTAAGATGTTGCTACATAGTATAAACTATGTCCCCAGTCGCACCATGCCCCATACTGCTTCCCCGGTTCTTAGGGAACCTCGCATCACTCCGCTTAAGCGGTAAACACCACCAACCATGCCCCGACCTCCTTGTGATATAAAGGAGAGGGGGTTGCCACCTTTTTCATATAACACCTCCTCACACAGTGCCATCCACGACCACATCTCCGCCAGCTGCCGTGACAAATAATACAAACCCTCAGCCAACCACTCACCAGCCAAACACAGGCAACAGGGCAGGCGGGAGCTTCCAGGACATGAGGAGGAAATGAGTAAGCCCCTCCCCCTTAGAAATATATATCTGACCCCCCTAAAGCCCACCCCCACTGCCCCCCACTGCCCCTGATAGGCCCAGCCTAGTATCTCCCCACCCCTGCTCCCAGCCACGTGCATCCACATGCTCCTAATTGCTTAAAGTGACTGTACCACCAGGTCCAGGCTGAAGAACTGGAGGCGGGCCGACCCACCCATAGTGGGAAGAAACCCCAGCCCCTTCATGACATGACTCCATTAGAATCAATGGAACCCTATCATAGAGGGGCTAGGGTTTCCTCCCAATAAGGGTGGGTCGGTCCGCCTCCAGTGCTTCAGCCTGGACCTGGTGGTACAGTCACTTTAAAGGGAATGTACCATCAGGCCTGGGCTGATGCACTGGAGGCGGGCTGACCCACCCTCTGTATGACACGGCTCTATTAGAATCAATGGAGCTGCATCATAGAGGGGCCCAGGTTTCCTCCCACTGGGGGTGGGTAGGCCTGCCTCCAGTGTTTAAGCCCAGGCCTGATGGTACATTCCCTTTAACCCCCTACTGCCCACCACTTCATGTAAGGGCTGCTCCTATGCTGCGCCTGCTTTCACCCTCCCTAATAGACTAGGGCTACACAGCAGCAGTCAATAAAATTGCATTGCATGCATTGCTTTGTACTCATCCTATAGCTCCGTACTAAAAATAAGGTTGTTGCATTATAAAAAAAAGTCTTCATGTAGAGTTTATCTGTACATTTAATAGCATAGGGACATCAGAACACAGCCTTTAATAGCAGATGGCAGCTACTAGCTGTACAGGTTCCTAGAAATGCTCACTTGACCAATAGTTGACCCATGTAAAAGAGCCTTTAGTGAAAGCTTTGAGACATCACAATAATTGACAATTATTTGTCTGGTAGTATGCAGATTAAAGTGGACCTGCCAGCAGGAAAAACGGGATGTAAATAAATAGGTAGAGCTAGTCATCAAGATTCTGGGGCATACCTTTTTATTTTAATAGTCCTCTCTATTGGCAAGATATAATCCTTTTTGTTAATATATAAATGAGGCCCACCTGTGATGTACCCCAGCATGGCAAGGGGCAAGGTAAGTCCAGCCTATGTCCTATTTATTACTGCCTGCTTTCATCTGCCTTTCCCATTTGACTGACAATGATTATATAAAAGGGACATGAGCTGGACTTACTAGGGCTCTTGATGTGCTGCGAACCACCCCCAGGGCACCTGACTCTCATTTGCCTATTTCAACCTATTTTTTCCTGCTAAGGCTGGGTTCACACTGCGTTTTTGCAATCCGTTTGTCAGAGTCCATCAGGAGACAGTACAAGACAGTGAGCCCTAGTAGCTAAAACCCACCTCCTGTCCCTACCTACTTAACGGCCATGCACAACTACGGTGGCGGTCCTTACTCTGGATAAGTGAGACACAGACCAAGACAGACAAACAAACACAACAAGAGAATAGTCGACAAGCCGGGTCAGAAACAAACGAGTGGCGCAATACAAAGTCGGAGGCAAACAGATGGTCAGAGGATGAAGCAAGAGGTCAGGTAACAGGTAAACAATAGCAAGGAATTAGGATGGGGATCGCAGGAAAAGACAGGGGAAGCTGGGACCAGGGTATGAAGCCTAAATAACCAGCAGGGAAGTAAGCAGCTAGCTGCTTTTTATCAAGGGTCAGAGACTAGGTCCAGCAGCTGATTAGACCAGCCCTGATCCCAGTACCAAGTTCAGCTGAACAGACCTAGCAGTGCAGTAACCCCTGCACAAACAGAAGTCTGACAGGCAAGGCAGGTGTGGCTAGTGAAGACAAACACAAAAGTCCCAAAGTCACATTCCTAACACCGTTAAAAAAAAAAAAAAAAAAAAAAAAAACGCATACATTTGTGTGCCATTGACTTCCAATATTAAAAAAAGTGGATCAAAATGGATCCATTTTTTAACATACACAACAAGTTAGTCTACCTCATTTTTGTGTCTGTTAAAAAAAAGGATCCATGGAAAATTAGATCAAAACGGATGCACACAAATGCATCTGTTTTTTTCATCCATTTTTTTGCAATAAAACTGATAAAAAAAAAACGGATGGCAAAGATGCAATGTGAAGAGGTCAACTTCAAGCGGCCAAAGTAGGTATTCTATATGAGTAGGGTTTGTGTATAAATCATGAAATCTATGTATGTATGTATGTCAACTATTTTACACATGATATTCTGAATGATAATTTGTCAAGTGTAGTGTATAATGAGAATTTTTGTAAATTGATTGTTTAGCTTGAAATGAAATACAATTCATATGTTTTATACAATCTTTAACATTAACATCTCATGTTTCAAATAATATTGCAATGCTTTAATGAAACTTGATCAAACCAAAGGAGGTAAACGACCCACTATATTTTTAGCACGGGGTGTCGGGGAGATTAATACAAGGTCTCTTTACATCAGCCCTTTCTTCAGTGCTCGCTTGCAGAGCCTGTGAGACGGCTTGATAATTGTTTGACCAGCACTGCACAAACATTGGTAGCCATTAGAGATGACGAGCAAATTTACAGTACGAACCAAGGGAAGCGATTCGTTCACGTCTGCTTTCTGCACATAAGGCTGCAGGCTTTGAAGTCTGCTCTGCTCCGTGCTGCTCCTTTTTCGGGTGCTGGGAAAAGCTGCATCCATTCCTGGGAAACTGTGAAAAGTTTTCCAGGACTGGATCCACCTTTTCCAATCCCCTAGGGAGGAGCAGCTCGAGCGGAGCAGACTTCAAAGCCCGCAGGCTGATCAGCAGAATGCAGATGGGAACGAAGAACTTTGCTTGGTTCCTACTGTAAATTCGTTTATCTCTACTAGTGATGTTTGTGCAGATCTTTTCTTTAATAAACTATTGGCCGCACATTTATTATTACACATAGAGATGTGTGGTTGACAACAGTTTAACCTTCGACAAAATGTTGAAAGGGGGCAATCAGCAGACAAGCGAGCTTGTTGGCTGATCACTGACTTTATTAATAGAAATCTGTCAGCACCCAGGCCCTACCGAGGTTCTGACAGTGTGCTGTAGTTGGCAGTCCCTTAGTGAGCATGGTAATCTGTTCGTGGAGTGGATAATGCACAGTCTCAGGTCTCCTACTGTAATGAAGGGTCAAAGAGAAGTTGTGGCTCAGGATTGTACGCTTGCACACCTCACCACTCCTTCCTCATCCTTCTGCTTCATGAATAATTTCTGCTGCCCGGCCTCCTGCTCGCTCAGCTGTCAGCCAGTGATTGTGTATGCATTAGGCTGGCACAACCTCTCTGTCCCTCCTCCCCGCCCTCCTCATCATTAAGAATGCTCCAGGCAGATTGTCTCCTATCCCCACCTTTGTCAGTACAGCACATGGGCTGGATCGTTAAGGCACCTGTGCAATGTTCATACAGGAGAAAATGTTCCAGTGGCATTTCTAATGATGAAGAGGGTGGGGAGGAGGGACAGAGGGGTGCTGCAAAGTTAGGGCACAGATACTGTAAGCCACGGCCGTTGGGCACGGGGCTGCAAGTTTAAAAGTTGTTTTTTAGGACAATAACTGCATCACCTGCCGAACAGACCCCAGGACAGATCTTGGATTAAAAGCATCTGAAGGTACAAGTGGTTTGGGGGGGGGGGGGGGGGGTCAGATTGTGGGTACAGAAACACTTTAAATATAGTTATTATATTTTTTATTTTTTATCACTATTGTATTATTTTTAAGACCACGTTTCCACCTAGTATGACATCGGCCGTTCTGTGACCCGGCCATGTCACAGAATGGCCAGTGTCCCAGCCGGTACTGCAGTACCAGGCAGAAAATGTAATTTCTATTGAATTAGGATGCGGGGGCATCTGTGTGCATCCGCATACCAATTCACCATTAGAACACAATGGAAAGTGTGGCCGGAGCCGCACTGTCCATTGTGTGAACTGTTCTGTGTTGTCGCTATTCAATGATTAGCAGCTGCACAAAAATGACATGTCAGTTTTCGTTGCAGCTGCTAGGAATCCCGGACGAAGTGCATACTATGTGTATAAACTCCGGCCGGGATTCCCTCTGACTGCAATGCAACATAAATTTTCTATTAATCACGGCATTTGTTGCAAATTAGCAACAATGGCCATGATTAATAGGAAACTTACATTTTAAAATTCAATTTTTTAATGCAATAATGAGAAAAAATAAATAGCTATATTTCATTTAAATCAAGGGCATTGAACCAAGGAACAAAGAACTGCTGTTGGTCTATACAAAGATGACCAATACAGGTTCCCCTAGGTTCCAACACATTTGGGCTAGAAGATTAAACTATATCTGAGTGTTTCTTTCAGACACAAACTGCCTTCAGAGGACTGATCTGCAATCAGAGAACATTGCATTAATTTGACCCGGACATCCAGGCACCAATGACCTCGGTCATGAAGGCGTTAAGAAATTACAGAACATAACAGGGGATTCAAATCCCCAGTCATGTTCTGAAGCCACCAAAGGGAGCAGAAATATTGGCTTTAAAGTGTCACTGTCGTCATAATTTTCAAAACTTAAATCAACAGTATATGTGATATAAAGCAAGTCTGCAACTTAATAATTTTTTTATTTATTTTTTTTAGTTGTCATGGAAAACACGGCACTTTTTTTTCTCAAAGAGTCAGAAAACAGGAAGTCCTGTGTTTCCCAGGTTATCTGAGCGCTCACAGACAGCTCTCCAATGTACTATGGAATATGTGCTAGCCTTTTTGCTATAGTCTCTTAAAGGAGACCAGTCAGCTGGGTCAGCTCCGCCAAACCCACCCCATCCCCAGATAGGGCACGGCATTCATACCGATTCCTGTGCTTCCCGGTCTAGGTCCCGCCGCGGAGATATGGCCGTCTAAAATAAGTCCGATGGCCATAGGAAAACAATGAAGCAGTGATTTCCTATGGCCATTGGACTCATCTCAGCTCATCTGCATATTGAGCATGCTGATGAGCGCAAGAGCCAGTATGTATGCCGTGCCCTGTCCGGGGGTGGGATGGGTTCAGGGGGACTGACCCGGCTGATAGGTCTCCTTTAAATTGACATCAGTGCACAGTATAGGACACAGTACACACCAATCCCCCCTTTTGAACATGTATGGCTCCTTGGTTTTATGTATCTATCACATGCATGTGTATTCTTCCCTTACTTTCCTCACCTTGTGACATGTCAAAAAAATTTTTTTTTATGATGATTGATACTCTTTAAATTCCTTTTTTTTAAATTTTATTTCATGTTGGCTTCTTCACTACTTAAGCCATTTTCGAGAAAGCATATTATAAAACCTGACGATCTCTAAAATGGATTGCTAATTCCACATTAAATCACTTTGTAAGCACTTTTCACATATGTCCTCTCTGTGGGAGCTGAGGGAGGAACAGTACAGCAGAGATACATTAATCCTCCCTTATAAAGGTCTGACCCATTTTGACAAGACCCGAGCATTGCATAGTCTGGGATGCAACTAGATTAATGCTAAATTTATCCTACAACGACCACCAGACCTGCCTGGGTCTCTATAAACAAATTCCTAAAAAAAACGGCTACTGATGTTTAATAAATATAATTCTCTTTATTGTCACAAAAATATATATCAATAAAATCACAACATGAAGTAAAAATCATGCACACAAGAGGTACCGTCTAAGCAAAATGATACAAATAGACACAACAATGTGTCACTAGGTGTAAAGGTATCCACTGCTGTGTGGATCCTGCCAACAACATGGTATAGGCTCTGATGCTCAATATTGCACTATTGCTATTGCACTAAACCCAGGTGAAAGAGAGTATGAACACAGTAATGAGAAAGTTCTCCCACAATAAACACACTAACTGGGACAAATAGACAGTACCTGATGTAATTGTGTGCTGCCACCTCCAACGCACGTTTCGCGTACCGCTTGTTCACAGAGGAGTACAGATCCCTACAGTCCTATTCCTTATATACCCCAGAGGGAAATGCCGGTCTTTTGACGCCTCCCCTGCTGGTCACATGATCGCACGCTACGGCGCGGCGTCCTGACGTCACACGTATCATCGGACGCGTTGCCATAGTGCCGAGCATGTTTACAGACAGGGGGATGGCGTCATCCGGTGGATGGTAACAGCGAAAGCGAAACTAAATCCTATCAGCAGAGCATCAAAACCTAACCAAAACAGTAAACAGACAGCAGTGGCCCCGAAATACCAATAGTGAACCTAATAGAATGATAAAGCTGATGACATGAGAAGGATCCTGGAAAAATTCTGGCCTATCCTACAAGGGGACCCTACGATAGGCAAGTGGATTACTGGAACACCGGCAGTAACATATAGGAGGGCGTGCAATTTGAAGGACATGCTTGTGCGAAGTTATCACAGAGGCACAACGGTAAAAAACGTGTTTGGATCAAGAGGTCCCAAATGGGGATGTTATCCCTGTGGGACGTGCGTGGCATGTCCTAATATAGAGAGGGCAAATGAATTCATTTCGAGTAATGGCAACAGGAGGTTTAAAATCACGCAACATATCACCTGTAATACAGAAGGAGTCGTGTATTATGCAACATGTCCCTGCAACCTGATATATGTTGGTCTGACCTCACGCAAATTGAAAGTAAGGGTACGTGAACACATACAAGACATCCGTCGGGGGATGGAAGCAGATGAAATGTCGATGCTTAAAGCAATTCCTAGGCACTTCAGAATACATCATGATGGGAATGGCAGTCTGCTGAGAGTTAGAGGAATCGACAGAGTCCATATCGGTAATAGAGGAGGAGATTGGAGGAAATACTGGCACAGCTGGAAGCATAGTGGATCGTGAAAATTGACTGTGTAAGTCCCAAGGGATTAAATGAGATGCTAAGTTTTGCCCCATTCTTATAATCATGTACATGAGGTTATGGCCTTGATAGGGTTTAGGTATAATTATGTTCGAGGGTCCTTGTGTTATGTTAAGTGTACGTGATGTATACTAACTGTTTTTAATTTCTTTTAATTTAGAGTGTTTTGATATGTCCTGATATTCTATCCAGTGGGATTAAAGAAGATTTCGTATGGGAAAGAAGAGGAATTGGAGAAAAGAGGAAGCGATTTTAGATTTATTTATATCATGTCCTAAATTATTGGCAGAGATTATTGTATATACATCTTTACTAGTCTCACATGAATTGATATACGTATTAATACATATGAATTGGTATATTTATTATATTATTTTTATAGATATTATGAAATACATACTGTTTTACACCATTCACTTTTCTTGTATTTTTGAGTTTTGGGTTTTTGTGGGGTTTTTTGAGTGTATTTATCACTTTTGTTAGGTCCGTGGGTGTGGGTGCATGAATGCATGTGCGGTTTGCGCGTGTTTGCATGCACTCATATACACATGGATATATTTTCACATATTTTGTCAATCACACTTTGTGCACTTTTCTATATATATTAAGGTATCACTATGATATTTGTATATTGATTGGGATCATTTCTCATTTACCTTCACACTATTATGCACTGTATTATGTGCATTAATTTTATTGTACACATTTTGCACTTCAGATTAAGTCATGGATTTTTATACACATTATGCACTTTAGGTATAATTATACACATTGGTTACACTTGGAAACTTATTATATTATATATGTATCTATATTTATATTTTATTAGTTTACTGTATATATATATTTATTATATTTAGAGTTATGTTTACATCGATGTATATGTATATTTTTATATATATGTATTTATTGGTACGGATTCTTAATTATAATGTCTGATTATACAATATACAGTTGATATTATTATACCATGTAGGAGTATTTAATACAGTATATAATTGTTATTTATTTGTTACATTTATTATTTATTTACACTGGTTCTGTACATTTACAATTGTACAGCGATATATATAATTATGAACGTTGCATGAGTTGTTATTATGTTGGCACGGGAACACCCTTTCATTTGGGTAGTTCTATTAGGTTCACTATTGGTATTTCGGGGCCACTGCTGTCTGTTTACTGTTTTGGTTAGGTTTTGATGCTCTGCTGATAGGATTTAGTTTCGCTTTCGCTGTTACCATCCACCGGATGACGCCATCCCCCTGTCTGTAAACATGCTCGGCACTATGGCAACGCGTCTGATGACGTCGGCGCGGCCCGCTCACGTGGGTGTACGTGTGACGTCAGGACGCCGCGCCGTAGCGTGCGATCATGTGACCAGCAGGGGAGGCGTCAAAAGACCGGCATTTCCCTCTGGGGTATATAAGGAATAGGACTGTAGGGATCTGTACTCCTCTGTGAACAAGCGGTACGCGAAACGTGCGTTGGAGGTGGCAGCACACAATTACATCAGGTACTGTCTATTTGTCCCAGTTAGTGTGTTTATTGTGGGAGAACTTTCTCATTACTGTGTTCATACTCTCTTTCACCTGGGTTTAGTGCAATAGCAATAGTGCAATATTGAGCATCAGAGCCTATACCATGTTGTTGGCAGGATCCACACAGCAGTGGATACCTTTACACCTAGTGACACATTGTTGTGTCTATTTGTATCATTTTGCTTAGACGGTACCTCTTGTGTGCATGATTTTTACTTCATGTTGTGATTTTATTGATATATATTTTTGTGACAATAAAGAGAATTATATTTATTAAACATCAGTAGCCGTTTTTTTTAGGAATTTATTAATGCTAAATTGTAGACTCACAATTTTTTTTTTTCAGCCCATCTATTTTTAACAGGTCTAATAAAATTCCTAGTAATTTGAAGGGTGCAGACACAGCAGAATTCTAAAATATTGCATTAAGAATAATTTATGGCAGTGCAGATACTTTACTGCTGGAACTTACTGTGAGTTGACTGCATAGGTGTTAGTTCTCCAAGTACTGACTTCATAGTTGTTAGTTCTCCACGTACTGTTACAGCTACAATCAGAGGCTTAGAGGGAAGCTGTCATCACTTTCATGCTGCCTGAACCATAAGTGATAGGGGCGGTCCGTACTAGCATACGCCTGTCCCCCTATCTTTGATTGATAGATCATTCCCTATACACAAATATGGATTACTTGTGGTTAAGCATGGAAAGGACAACAGGTTCCCAAACAATACTTCTGACTTATAGGTGCCTTATGGGGACATCATAGGAAACAGTAATTCCCCCCTAGAAACCTTATGGAGATTTATCTTTAAAATGTCATCATTAGATTTAAAGGTTGTTCTTTAAATTGGTCAAATTGGTCAGGGTTAGAAAAAACAGCTACTTTCTTGCAACAACAGCACCACTTCTGTCTACAGGTTGTATGTGGTATTATAATTCAGCTCTATTCACTTCAATGGAACTGAGCTGCAAAATACTCAAATAAATGACAGGAAAAGAGTTTTGCTGTTTCTGGGAGAAAGTGGATAACCCCTTTAAGGCTGGGTTCACACCACGTTTTTGCAGTCCGTTTAACATATCTGTTTTTAATGGTTACTTTTAATGTACCGTATTTTCCGGTGTATAAGGCGACTTTTTAACCCCAAAAATCTTGTCAGAAGTCTTATACGCCGAGTATGGTCGCCCCACATGGTGGGGGGGCTCAAAAATGGCTGCATCCCCACCGTATGTGGTGGCCATTAAAAAAAAAAAAAAAGTTAACTCACCCAGGCCCGTTCCGGGTCTCTGCGCTTCGTTTTCTCCGCTCCCATTGCCGGCGCAGCCAGTGTGACGTACACTGACTGCGCCGGAGATGCCCGAAGCTCTCCCCAGCAGCTGAGCGTCTAATCGGAGACGCATGGCTGCTCGGGAGAATTTTGAAAGTATGACAGAGGCTTCGGGAGGCTCCGGAAGTACCCAAAGCCTCTGTCATTCTTCCGAAACTCTCCCAGCAGCCGAACGTTTCCGATTAGACGCTCCGCTGCTGGGGAGAGCTTTGGGCATCCCCGGCGCAGTCAGTGTACGTCACACTAGCTGCGCCGGCAACGGGAGCGGAGAAGACTATGCGCGGAGGCCAGGAACGGGCCCTTTATTTTATCATGACCACCATGAATAAAAAGCATATCGGTTGTCAGAGTAATGACTGGTTCTCTGTTAGCTAGTATTTAAGTCTATTTGTGTACAAGGTGAGATTGGTAGCACATGCCCTTGGCACCTGGGCCAAACATTTCCCAGTTTATTATTCCTCCTTAAATATAATAAAGATTACAATGTAGATTTATTTACTAAACTTCCTGCAGATTACACGAGAGCTAGAATAAGACAATATTACAGTTTATAAAGAAAGATGGAATACATCTAAAAAGATTTCAAATTTAGACTCAGTCTAGATAACCATAAAGATGAGCCAGAAGACAAATGGTGCATTTACTTTATTGCAGCATTTGGGGCTTACAGGCAATTCCTTATGTCCTTGAATTTACACAGAAATGTTTGCAATGCATAAAAAATGTTCTTTCCAACAAATTGGATTTTTTTTTTTTTTTAATTCTTGATTTAGAATATACCATGTATTTCACCTATAAAAGTGTAGCTGTTGTAATTATTGCTCACTTACCAGAAGCGGCTAGTCACAGCTCTGAAGATCTGACAGCGATTGTGTTATTTTAATGTTTTCTGGCAGTTGGATCAGATAGAACGGAATTTCAATTTGCGTACATTGTCATCATAAAGAAGAAAGAAAGTGTAAATGCCATAATATTAAATAATGCAAAAAAACAACAACTCGTTTTCAACAAAACGTTTTAAGGCATTTCAAAATACAATCACGCACAGGGTAAGGAAGTAAAGATTTGTTGTATTTATTAAGGAATTTAATACCAAGATATGAAAAGCATTTTTTAGATTAGGTGCAAAATTTGCAGTTTCATCTCCCTGGATTGGATTGTATTTATCAACTTTGCTATGTGACTTCTATGGAAACCTTCAAATTACGACCAGGACAGGGATTAAAGCCTAACTGATGCAGTAGTTCATTGTTATTGAGAATAAATAGAAGCTAATCGCAGATCATTCCATCATCTGAATAAGGCTCTGTGCCATAGCAGTGTTGTAAACTTAAAGGGCCGTCTGACTGTAGTTTGCAATGTCACAATGCCTAGAGGGGTTCTCTCATTTTGGTACTACCTTAAGCAGTCACAAAATATATAAAGAGAGGCCTGGACTGCAGATGTCTGTCTTTAGTCCTCTAAGGCACACTCCTTAAAATCATGTTTAGCAATTGGGGCACCCTTGGTTGTATATGTGCATATAGAAACCAGGACACTGAATTTGAAGAGTTGTCTTATAATGGGTTACTAATACTATACTTTAATTGTAGCATCAGTATGGAGGCACTTAAAGCGAATCTGTACCCACAATCTGTCCCCCCCAAACCACTTGTACCTTCAGATAGCTGCTTTTAATCCAAGATCTGTCCTGGGGTCCGTTCGGCAGGGGATGCAGTTATTGTCATAAAAACAACTTTTAATCCTGCAGCGCTGTGTCTAACGGCCGGGGCTTACATTTGTATATGCATTAGGTTGGCACACCCTCTCTGTCCCTCCTCCCCACCCTCCTCATCTTTAGGAATGATCCAGGAACATTTACTGCTGTTTGAGCTCTGCACAGGTGTATTAACGATCCAGCCCATGTGGCGGGCTGATACAGGTGGGGAATAGGAAGCAATCTGCCTGGAGCATTCCTAATGAGGAGGAGGGTGGAGAGGAAGGACAAAGAGGATGTGCCAGCCTAATGCATATACAAATGTAAGCCCCGGCCGTTAGACACAGCGCTGCAAGATTAAAAGTTGTTTTTCTGACAATAACTGCATCCCCTGCCGAACGGACCCCAGGACAGATCTTGGATTAAAAGCAGCTATCTGAAGATACAAGTGGTTTGGGGGGTCAGATTGTGGGTACAGAGTCGCTTTAACCTCTTAGGGACATATGACGTACCGGTACGTATCAACCGGTACCGGTTGATGACAAGATCTTGTTAATGGAGCAGAAATTGGATGAGGTGATTAACGCTCAGAACTCTTTATTGGACACTTGTGAACAACTGAAGGACGAGTCGAAAGTGCTTCGAACCAAGTTAGCCACACTGGTAGACTACAATAAACGACATAACCTGAAATTTCGTAATATACCAGAAACTGTCACTAACATAGAACTCCGTCCTTCCTAAAGAACTTACTTAAACAAGTTTTACCAGATTGTACAGACTCTGAGTTGATGATCGATTGGGTGAGGAGGATTCCTAAACCTCAACATTTGCCTGCATTGTCACCCCGAGACGTAGTGGCCAGGATGCATTTTCTGCCTATAAAATCTAAGATTTTTGCGAAGACAAGGAAAGAGGGGAGGTCGGCAGATTTTCAAAATATATCTGTATACTCAGACTTATCATCTGAAACTTTGAGGCAACGCAGGACATTTGCAACATTCACTTAGAAACTTCGTAACAACCACATTGGGTATAAGTGGCTATCCCCTGCTCACCTTCTCCTTACTTATCATGGCGTTAAACACTTCATATCTACCCCGGAAGAAGGACTACGTTTATTCAACTCATGGAACCTCGCTTGAACACCTTTGTGCTGGACCGCTTGTGGTCTCCCTCTGGCATAGGCTGGACTTCTTACCCCAACCCATTAATAGCGTGTTAATTCCACTCTACACGCTGATTTTTATGTTTTTATGTTTTTGATTAGTAAGCTGCCATTGAATTACACTTAAATTTAATTTGGAGGATTACCTTGGTATATTTTAATATGGAGAGGACCTGCTTAACCACCTTATATTAGCTACATTATTTTTAGCTTGGCTATTTTCTTTATATACTTATATAGACCTGACCGTCTCTGCATGTTTTTGCTTATAGCTAATGCCTTCATGTAAACCCCCATTATTAATACCCGTGGTTACGCATTTCCTACCCTATATATGCGTATTTAAGTGCACTAAGGAGCGTTTATTGTTTGTCTTTTTTGTTTGTTAATTGTTTTATATTAGCGTTTTACAGGCGTTGACTGCTCATTTGTTTACTGTTTATCGTTTAAATTGTATCAACTTCTCATACCTGCCTGCATGCCACAATGTCAGTCCCATTACCTGCTTGTTTTCTGCTCTCGATAAGGGACTTAACTTAACTTAACTCTTAATAAAACTTATTGAAACAGAAGTCCCCCAGGGGGGCTTCTAGTATAAGTGCAAAAAAAAAAAAAAGTATTGTTATTAGTAAAAAGCCCCCTCCCCTAATAAAAGTCTGAATCACCCCCCTTTTCCCAGGTTTTAAATAAAAATAAATAAATAAACAAACATGTTTGCTATCGCCGTGTGCGTAATCGCCCAAACTATTAATTAATCACATTCCTGATCTCGCACGGTAAACGGTGTCAGCGCAAAAAAATCCCAAAGTGCAAAATTGTGCATTTTTGGTCTCATCAAATCGAGAAAAAATGTTATAAAAAGCGATCAAAAAGTCGTATACTCGCAATCAAGGTACCGATAGAAAAAAAACATCATGGCGCAAAAAATGACACCTCACACAGCCCCATAGACCAAAGGATAAAAGCGCTATAAGCCTGGGAATGGAGAGATTTTAAGGAACGTATATTTGTTAACAATGGTTTGAATTTTTTACAGGCCATCAGTTACAAGAAAAGTTATACATGTTACATATTGTTTTAATCGTAACGACTTGAGGAACATATATAAAAAGTCATTTTTACCCCAGGGCGAATGGCGTAAAAACACATTCCCCCCCCAAAAAAAGAAATGCGTTTTTTTTTCAATTTCACCACACTGTGAATTTTTTTCTGGTTTCATAGTATACTTTATGCAAAAATTCAGCCTGTCATTGCAAAGTACAATTAGCGACGCAAAAAATAAGGGCTCATGTGGGTTTCTAGGTGGAAAAATGCAAGTGCTATGGCCTTTTAAGGAGGAAAAAACAAAAACGCAAAAACGAAAATTGGCCCCGTCCTTAAAGGGTTAAAGGAGAAGTCCAGTGAAATTTTTTATTTAAGTATTGTATTGCCCCTCAAAAGTTGTACAAATTACCAATATACACTTATAACGGGAAATGCTTATAAAGTGCTTTTTTCCCTGCACTTCCTACTTCATCAAGGCTTCATTTCCTGGATAAAATGGTGATGTCACGACCCGACTCCCAGAGCTGTGCGGGCTGTGGCTGCTGGGGAGGATGATGGCAGGGGGACACTGAGGGACACAGGGCACTGAAGGGACACTAAGCATCCCTCTGCCATCATCCTCTCAAGCAGCCACAGCCCACACAGCTCTGGGAGTCGGGTCGTAACATCACCATTTTATCCAGGAAGTGAAGCCTTGATGCAGAAGTAAGTGCAGGGAAAATCCCTTTATGTTCCTTTTTCCGTAATAAGTGTATATTGGTGATTTGTATAACTTTTGGGGAGCTATACAATACTTAACCTCTTAAGGACGCATGACGTACCCCTCCACAAGAGGTGATCAGAGTGGGGCCGCGCGGCGACCCCGCTCTGAACAGCCGCGATCCCGGGTGCCACGTGTAGCCCGGGACCGCGGCTATTAGCGGGCACGGTCCGATCGCCGTGCCAGCTAATAAGGTAATCAGATGCAGCTGTCAAAGTTGACATCCGAATTTTTTCCTGGTTTCGCAGTGTACTTTATGCAAAAAATTCAGCCTGTCATTGCAAAGTACAATTAGTACAAAAAAAGGGCTCATGTGGGTCTCTAGGTGGAAAAATGAGAGTGCTATGGCCTTTTAAACACAAGTAGGAAAAAACGAAAACGCAAAAACGAAAAGTGGCTCCGTCCTTAAGAGGTTAAATAAAATTTTTCACTGGACTTCTCCTTTAACTTAAATCAACAGTAGATGTAATATAAAGCTTGCAATATATATTCATTATTTTTTTGGATGTTATCATGCTGTAAAACAAAGCTATACTTACCAAAAATCCAGGTCCAGTCTCCTAAAGGCAGATTTTTTTGACTTGTGCAGGTTGGAAACACAGACTAAACACAGGAATTCCGGCCAGTACAGAGAGTCACGGCTCAATGTGTCCATCAATCACATGACTGCCTTCTCTCTGTGAGCGCTCAGATGGCCTGGGATACACAGGACTCCCTGTTTTTTTTTTTTTTTTTTTTAAGGAAAAAAAAAAGAGTCAGAAAACAGGAAGTGTTGTGTTTTCTGTGATAATAACAACAACAACAAAAAATAATACTAATAATGAATTTAAATTGCAAATTTGCTTAATATCATATCTACTGTTGATTTAGATTTTGAAAGTTACAGTGACTTTTTAAAGGGTGGCTGACTGCAGTTTGCAATGTCCCTATGGCTAGAGGGGTTTTCTCATTTGACCCTTGGTACCCCCTTAAGCAGTCACAAAATATATATAAATAGATATAAAATAATATATATATATATATATATATATATATATATATATATATATATAATATATATAAATAGAGGCCTGGACTGCAGATGTTTGTCGTTAATCCCCTAAGGCACACTCCTTAATATCATGGTCATTAACAATTGGGGCACATTTGGTTGTATATGTGCATATAGAAACCAGGACACTGGAATTTGAAGAGTTGTCTTATAATGGGTTACTAATACTATAGTTTAATTTTAGCCACAGCATGGAGGCACTCAGCTCAATATGTGGTACCTGTGGTGATGTTAGATGGTAGTTGATAATAAAGAGTTAACCCATGGTGAGCCAGTAAATTGTAAAGTTAGTTCTAGAAGTGAATGGATCACACTGGTTGTTGGGGGTAGAAAGTGGTCTAGCCTGATTGATCCACAAAGGCACAGACAGCTAAGGGGGAGATTGCTATCTCCTCAGATTCTGAGAATAAACTAGTAGAAGTATCTCCCTCAAGTCATGAAAAAGCTGGTATCTGCAGGTGGAGATCTTTCCTTACCATCTGTTGCTGGCAAAGTTTCTCAGCCATGCTCTGCTAGCAGAACATCAATCTAATTGATCCATGCAATATTATATCATGGCCCAGTATTTTAGGAACCAAAGGTGATTGAACAGATTCCAGTAGGCACACATAACAGAGTAGCGGTGCTGAACAAACGGGAGACGTACTGGATATATAAGATCCAATTACTACATCCAGATGGTTTAAATGGATTAATAGAACATATCTAAACATGCACCTATTGTGGAGTCTGAACCTACGGGCCAATGTGTTTTAACCCCCGTTGTCCTGTGGATTTAGCCTCTAATGGTATGGTGATATGTTGTAGGTGTCATTACTATAGTTATAGAATAAGTTTTATCTACTAAGTACTGTATCTGTTAATAATATTTGATTATTTATTTGTAGGGTATGAGTCTGTATATAGATTGACAGTATTTTCTTTTATAATAATATATTGCCATCTAGTGTATTGCATATGTTATTACATTTAAGATAATTGCGTAGACTTACGCTGTTAACGTAAATAGTATATAGTACATTGTTTATTGCGTCCTATGTCACTTCCGCCGTAGCCATCAGTGGATCCGGCGAGAGGAACGTGGACAGAGCATCGGAAGACAGTAGGTATATGATTGTTTGTTTGTCTGCGATAGGGATATTGTATTGAAATGTATTAAAGAATGCGGCTACTGAACCTGATAATTTAGAATGTAGGTTGTGTAGCACTCCGTGAAACCGGAAGTGTTGTGCTGTGACTTGTTGTACTACCGACATATAAATTTCCTTGTACTTAGTGTTTTGTGTTAGGCTTGAGAAAGGCACTGATGGATTATAGTGCCGAAACGCGTCGCTACTATTATTAAATAGTTTTTGCTTCTTGCTACCAGTTTTTTGGGGAGTTATACTATCGGTAAACCGCACTGCGGTATATACCATTAACTACCCATTACTAGCGTTTATACCTGCGCCATGCTATTTAGAGGATCACCTTTGGTTCCTAAAGTCTTTTAAGGATCCTGCTCTCTTCGTGTACTTCACTCCATACGCTGTATGGATGATCCTGGGCTGAGCTGCGGTATTAGATCTATGCGTGATATAGTGTTGTGCCTATAATTATCGCACAACACAATAAGGTGAGTGCATTGAAGGATATTCTCTGCACGTCTTTTATTTATTTAATACAATATTGCACTAGGAAGAGCCCTTCCCCCCTTTTCTTTCATGGACCAGTATTAGGACTTTAATCCTTTATGGAGGGACTCTAAAGGTTGGCTACCTTCCTTCCTTCAGTTCCACACTCTTAGACACTGATTTGGACAGCGGCACTGAGAGCCTTGATGTGTACATACCCTTTTGTGGGATCTTTGTTATTCTTGTGTGCTTCTCAGTGGAAAGACTTCATAATTTAAACCGTCCATCTGCAGAATAATTTTATATGCTTAATAATTACTTCAAACTTTATCTGCAAAGTGCAAGGTTAACTTTTTGCAAGGTTAAAAACAAGTCCTGAAAGATCTCCCCCTGTGTCATCCTCTGGGTCTCTGGTGTCTTTAGCCACCTCCAGCTTATTCAGCCAATCACTGACTGAGAACACCACAGCCAGTTATTGGCTGAGCAGACTGTCACTTTTGTCTCAAGATGGACAGCCAGCTTAGCCAATCACTCACTGTGGCACTCTCCTGTCTTAGTTATTGTCTGAACAAAATTTTGGCGGCTGCGAGGGACACTGGAGAAGAAGGAAACCAGGGGAGCAAGGATAGGAAAGTATTGAGGAACAAATCTTTACAATCACATCAAAACAGCAAAACGCTTGCAATCGTTCATCTATTTTAGTGCAATCTGTTTAAGGTTCGGATTGGACAAACCTAAAGTCTTTGTTAAAGTTTAGCAAACCTGCCTCGTCTCTAGATGTGATGTGACGTCCTCTTAGTAAGTACACGATTAGGGATGGTCCGAACCTGCTGCTCTCAGCAATGATTCCCACTGTCTTCCACCTCTGTGGAGAGGGTGGATACAGCAGGAGGACCTCCTGGAAAACTGGGATACAGCCATAGCCATAGGCTGTATCCCAGTTTTCCAGGCAGTCCTCCCGCTGTATCCACCTGCTGCACGGAGCGGCCAGACAGCGGGAATCTGATGCCGAGCGTTCGGGTTCATACGAACCCAAACCTCGGCAGGTTCGGACCATCCTTATACATGATTCATAACTAAACTACTTTTATCTAATCAGAAGAGTTGGGGTGTCTACACAAGGGAATTATTCTACAGGTCCACACTCAATCAGTCCTTCAGCTCATAAAAAATGGGTGGCCTTGAACTGGCTCCAAGGTGTCTCCACATTGTCTTCTTCTGGACCTTTGAGACATCAGAGGATCCTCTGGTTCTGTGCTGCACCAGTCTGACCCTGGTTAAAGGTGAAAAACAGTTTTGTTCCGAAAGTCAAATGTCCCATGTACAGACATCTAATTGGAATCTATTTTTGTGCAAAATTTATGCAATGGTAAAATACAAAATGTTCAGTGAAGTGAGTTGCAATTATTTTATTTTTATATATTTAATCTACTGAAGTCTGAAGCAAATTGTATGATGTAAATTGCATAGTCATAAAAAGGTAATGGACAGTGTTTTATCTGAAAGATTGGAAATTAAATGTGCTGTTTTATGGCAAATGCTGCAGATGAAGCTGCCTGCTGATGTGGGGAAGAGTTTAACGGTATCTCTATAATAGATTGATCCCTAGATGACTGGAAGGCAATATTGTATGGGTAAATCTATTCCTAGATTTGTTCAACAAGCATATTCCCTGTGATAAACAAGTGAGTACAGAGCTGCTTTATGGAGAAAGAAGGGGCGTCACACACAGCATTTTGTTTTTAATTCCGTTTATTGGGCCAAAGCCAGAAGTAGATAAAGAAGGAGTAGGAAATATAAAGGAAGGACTTCTCGTTCCTGCCGAATCAAGGTTTGACTTTTAGTTAAAAACTGAGCAGCTAATGACGTGGCATAGGGGGGCCGGCATGAGGGATGGATGGAGCGGTTCGGCCGGCCTCCTGAAGATGACATCATTGTCCCAAGATGGCGGACGGGGGTCAACACAAATCAGATGAGTATAGTGCATCACACTTCCGGGTCTAGCGTGGGTGGGGGGGAACACGGGGAAGGGGGCCATTCACTAACATAACATACATTACAAAGTTGTAACCAACTTTAACCTTTAACCAACCCAACTTGGAATAATTTATACTAGGGCCCCACTGGAGAATTAAGGATCCTGCTATGCTGTAAATACAATTGATAAGAAGTAGTTCACACTGTTTACTGTACCCCAGTGTTTAACCTATGAATACAGAACCACAGTACACAGTAACCTGCAGAATAAATTATCTTTTTTAGTAAAGAACGAGACACCCTGGTGACTGTTAACTTTAAATGGAGAAATCTTGAAATTAATAAATCCTAACCTTCAGTGATTTTATTTCAAGCATGAAAGGACAGGGACGCTTGGTTTTGATTACTGCTAAGAAGCAGATTAATTGGTAAAACACAAATCCAAATATCAAGCTCTTTAAACAGTATGACCAACACATTGGAAATGACTTTGGTGTTGACACACTGAATCACAGAGGGATTTTTATAAAGGAGCAGTAATGCATTTTAAGGTAAAAAAAAATCTTTTGAAAATTCTAAACAAACAAATGTAGCAGAGCTGCGTTTGTCATCTTTTACAATTTTTTTTCTGATATCACCATGTGTTATCTGTAATAGACTAAGGGGTAATGGAAAACTCACTGTGACGCTAATGGTCGCCTTATTGGTTGTCATATTTCTTTTTTTATTCAGTAACTGATATAGAAGTTTTTTATTTTTTGCTTTTAGCCATTCAAAATTTTGCTTAGAAAATTTAAATAAATTCACAATTTAAGGGAAAATACATATTGGACCTGGGCTAAGGATACAATTACACGGATCGACTTTTTGACGATCAACGATTAACGACCGCTGTGGCGAACAACCTGAAATCGTTCACCCGATTACACGGAGGGATGATCGTTACTTATGATCGTTATTTGAGCCATATCCCCAGACAAGCGTACGAACCCGGACTCTCGGCAATGATTCCCGATGTCTTCCACCTACGTGGAGAGGGTGGATAAAGCAGGAGGACCGCCTGGAAAACTGGGATACAGCCTATGGCTGTGGCTGTATCCCGCTTTTCCAGGCGGTCCTCGTATCCACCATCTCCACGGAGGTTTAAGACAGCGGTAATCATTGCCGAGAGTCCGGGTTCGTACGAACCTGAACCTCGGCAGGTTCGGACCATCCCTAAACAACACCAAGGGCACCCCATTTTTCAACCACCAGATATGCTACCATGAGTATGTCCGTCAGTGTGCTAACGTGCAGGGGTGTGAGAGGACCAATAAGACCCCATCTGCCACTGTGACTTCTGACTTGGTGGCTGTCTTCTTGCACAACTACCTACTTGTTGTAAGGGTACTGCACACCTGAAACACAGGTGACCAAACATCCTTGGCTCCCATCTCTGTGCTTTGTCCCAACTCACAAAGGAAACCTCTCTTATCTCATTTTTGTGACTTGGAGTCCTCTGGACAGTTCAGGCAGAGAGCAGAGAGCAATTGGTCGCTGCTCATTTTTTGTTCTGAGGTCCAGTCATGCAGAGGATCTGAGATACACAGGTGCTTAACGGCAAGTTAGAAGTTATAGCATCAAGGATTATGGGAGTCGTAGCAAGAGCTAAAACAAGATTTTAATCGAACCAACAAGTTTTGAGAGATACCCTCTTCATCAGGGACACACGGTAAACACACCTGACTGGTGCATTTGATGGAGACACAGCAGGAATTAAGAATGCCTGGGAAAATTCCCTATTGGTCTGTGGTCTGATTGTTACACATTAAGACAAATGAATAAAATCTTTTAATAAACATTCATGTTAATAAAATTTATTTTCTTTTGCAATAGCGACTACTTAAATAAAGAAATAAAATGAAAGTCCATGATGACAGTCTTCTGATGTTTCCTATACAGTGGTACCTTTGTTTAAGAGTAACTTGGATTAAGAGTGTTTTGGTTCAAGAGCTCACAGTTCAGTTTTACAAAATTGTGACTTATAGCAGATAGCAGATCCACTTCAGGCTGGGGCTTGCATCAGGGGACAGGACTGTGGAGGTAATCTCATAGCTGTAACCCCTCTCTCCCAGGACAGAGAGTGCTGCTATACTGTGTCTAGATCTGTCCTGCTCATTCCTTCATGCTCCCTGCAGTCCCTTTTAGCCCTTGTGTTTCCCATCCTCTCCATTACTGTAACTTATAACATGACATATTCAGCTGTTTCTAAATGTTTATTTCATCTGTTCTACATGTTGTTCATTATTTTACATTATTTTTGGGGTGTGGAACCAATTGTTTGCATTTCTTAAGGGAAGTTTTGCTTTGGTTTAAGGGCGGGTTTAGACTATGGAATTTTCGCGGATAAATTCCGCCGAATTCCATTGCTAGAACGCGTGCCTTTCCGCCGGCTACATAGATACCATTTTATGGGCCAGCTGATTCCGCTATCTGCCAAAAGAATTGACGCAACAATTCTTTCGGCGGAATCAGCCGACCCATAGAATGGAATTTATCCGCGAGAATTCCGTAGTCTGAACCCACCCTAAGAGTGAATTTGGATTACAAGCACAGTCCCAGAACAAATTATGCTTGTAATGTAAGGCACCACTGTATATACATCTGTCATGATCGTGCCTGAAAAGGCATCAGTGCCACCCTCTGCGGTGAAGATCCGACCTCTGCGCCAAAGACTGCGCTTTTGGCATTAAGTCCGTTCCTGGTTTTGCTATGTTCTTTGCTTATGTCTTCTGTGATCCGGTCCATGTTTTACCGGTTCTCCATCCACTTTCCTTGTATTGGTCTGTTCACTAATTGTCTCTGCTGAGTTGTGATTGACAGGTCTCCTCACCTCTGGCTTTTTTGTGTTTCTCTTGTGTGTTTCTCCTGTTCAGCTTGGAGTCTGGGACTTCTGTTCCCTTATACCTTGGTCTCTCCCTTCACTCTGTGCTCTTGATAGCTTTGTCCAGCTTGTCTGTTCAGCTAGATCCAGCCTTTTGCCTTCAGTGTTTTCCTGGTTTCCTGATTCCTTTGCCTGATTCTTGCCATTCTTTGTCTTTTGGTTCTGTGTGCCTCGCTAGTCCTCAGTGTTCCTTGCGCTGTCCCCAGTTTATCTTGCTACATTCTCTGGCTTTGGCTCCACCGTTACCTTGTTGTATCTCTGGCTTTGGCTCCACCGTTACCTTGTTGTATCTCTGGCTTTGGCTCCACCGTTACCTTGTTGTATCTCTGGCTTTAGCTCCACCGTTACCTTGTTGCATCTCTGGCTTTGGCTCTACGTTACCTTGTTGCATCTCTGGTTTTGGCTCCACCGTTACCTTGTTGCATCTCTGGCTTTTGTCCTCCATTGGTTTGGTCCCCTGTTCCTTGCTGCCTTCTTGGTCCTGTCCTTCTGTGTGACTTTGCTTTGTCTACTGTCATTGTACCTTGTTCCTGTACTGTGTCTTGTCTCTCTTTTGCACTTATTTGAGTGCAGGGATCGCCACCCAGTTGCTCGCCGCCATCTTAGGGCGGATTGTGGCAAGAAGGTAGGGACAGCATGGGGGGTGTTAGCTATAGGGCCCACTTGTCCTGTGTCTCTTTCTTCCCAGGGGCCCTGACAACATCACTCAACTATAACATTACAAAAATGGGCAATGGTCACATACTACATGAGTAACAAAAATATTACACATACCTGTATACGTTACATCACACTCAGTATATATGATTGCCCAATAAAAAAAAATGCCACAATCAAACATCCCCCGAATAAGTCATAGCTTATGCATGGCATTAATGGGAGGACTGTCAAATTCCAAATAGGTTATCTCCAGTGCGGCTATGGGTCTCTCTCCCAGGTCATACATACATAGCCAGTATAGATCAGGAATGTGCCTATGTACAGGCTCAAATAGAGGGGGCAAGAGTCATTAGAATAGTCACATATTTACATAAATCTTTAAGAAAGGTCCATAGGGGATCGCTAAAATGAGAGTCTACAAAAATGATGAAAGAAAAAATTCCTTTCAGACTTCTTTCTTTCGATCTAACATGTATTTAAATGAAGCCTGAGAAGAACGTAAAAAATAAATAAATAAATAAATAAAATCCATCAACTAATTGTGGAAGGAGACACATGGCATCCAAAAGATATTAAGAGTGATATCTTTCTATCTGTATTCAGATGAGCAAAGTATGAGTCAAAGCAGTCCATCATAGACATATGGGGCCAAACATGTCACAGCATGGTTGGTGTTCTTTGTTCTTTTCTTATAATTGATCATTAATAAAACTAAACATTTTAACTATAGTTGCTGTGCCTTGCATCTCATGACATATCCCTTTTTTCTTTGTATGTATTATTACTTGGACAGTCATAATCAATTATGGCTAGTATTTTATATGGTATGTGCACTGTGAACTAATTTCTTATTGGCTTCAATGGGGAGCATTATTATATTGAAAATTCAGCCATATTTTGTACCTCAAAATTACTTTTACCACAGAATCCCGCCAGCCTCCGTTACATACTGGGAGTCTATGGGAGGCTTGCACGCCTCCTCTCTCCGCGCAGAGGAATTGACATGTCAATTTTTCCGAGCAGAGAGGAGAGGCGTGCAAGCCTCCCATAGACTTTGAGGCTGGCGGGATTCCGTGTTATTCTTCTACTCAGAATTCTGCCAGTTTGACGTGTGAACCGGCCCTAAGACGAGTAAGACTGGTTCACATGTAATATTGTGGTCACTGCATGGATCTCAATTTTCTTAATTTTTGTCAGTATCTTTAGGCAAAAACAGGCATAGAACTGACATAGAGGAATAACTATAATGTAAAGATCTTTTTCTATGTTTTGGACCCACTCCTGATGTTTGACAAAAATACTGATAAAAATAAGGACCAAATACTGACCAAAATGCTTTGTGAAAACACATCCTATAGGGAGCATGTATACGAATTTACTTCTGCTAAAGAGGAGGTTGGCCATGCTAATCACAAAACTCACAAACATTTTATTTTCATTACTGTGTTGCGTCACTAAGTTGTCAAAAGGACATGTAATCATTATTTGCAGACGTCATTTCACACTACAATCCCGTTATGGGAGCATAGCCTTCATGGGAACATATTTATATATTTTTTTTACATTTTTATTTGAAAAATGGTTACAGGGGTAAATTTGAATTTATTTGGGACAAGGTGCTCTTTTTGCCATTGCATGGATCAGTTAGTGCTGGAGGCCTAATAAAGCACTGTGGCTGCCTTAGTAACAGATTGGCACCCAACTATCACATTGAAGAGGTTTTTATCAAACCACCAAAAGAATGTATAGGGCACATTAAAATATTTTTTTTATTGAGAATATTTCTTTAAAATGGGTATCATAAAAACTCAGTTCACAAACCCTAAGCCACATTCTAAATAGTTTATGGAACTGGAATATTCTTTATTCTTTAGACACTCAATCCCCATATGTAAATATCTAATATTGCTCTTTATTGTGTATGCTGAACATTCATAATGTGGCCATATGCATGAAGCCTTCTAGACATCAGAACATAAAAATGTAGTGTAGATAATTTCATTATGCATTCAGTGCATGAAGTCAATTGAATTGCAAAGCGGTCCGGGAAACCTGGTGATACCGCGGACACCTCTATTTATCTTGACCAGCATTCCATTTCCTTGCCTTAAGATTTTTTGCAGTCTATAGGGCTGTTAATAAATATTCACAAGGTGGTGGTTTATTTGTAGTAATTAATCTTTTCTACCTGAAAAAGAGAAAGTCTGTTGAAGTAAACCCCACCTTCCTTTACATAAACTCAATTCAAAGACCTAGGAGGTGACCCTAATCTATCTTTCCTGATTTATCAGCAGGGTCCCTGACAGAGGGACTATACAAGTACGTAATCGAAGTCTGTGTGTGCTTTTTACTTTGACCTCTGAAAAGAAATTGTGCATTATGAATTGAGCAGTTACCGTATACTAGCTATATAGCCATTATAATGCAATTGCTATTTTGCTCTTCAAAGTCTTGTAGGGGTAAACATCTTGGAATTTTTCCAATTTCAGATTCTATCAGTTTATAAGATGAACTGTTTTTAATCTATACATTATACAAAACACTCTACCAAACTCCATACAAGCAAATTTTATATAGGAGATTAGGTGCACTATATTACGTGTATCCATATACTGTCTCTTTCCTTACCAGACTCCCCCTGGGATCCTCCTGTGGTGTCTTTGGGTCCCCCGCTTGTTCCTGCAGGGACAGCCTATCCAGTCAGTCATTGCCTGCTGTGCTGTCCCACTTTAGTCAGTGGTTAGCTGAGTGGTCTGTCAATGCTGAGAAAAGTACGGAAGGATTCAGGGGACCCAAAGTTTCCGGAGGAGTGTGGTTAGTTAAAAATTGGCTCTTTATTATGTTCTATATGAGGGCAGCAATATACAGTATAAAACATTTGAAGGGCTGGAGCACCCCTTTAAGGCCTTGTTCAAACACTGCATATTTTATTAGTACCTTGCTCTAGATTTTGAGGTCAAAATCTGTAGTGGACGCATAAAGTGATATGTAAGAAGTTTGTATTGTGTTGGTGCAGGTGCTGAAACCCTGGCTTGTTAATAAAATGGAAAGGGAGTATGAGGTTGCACATGCTGTGTCTCCTCTCTACACAGCTATAGCAAGCAGTATAAGGAATTACAATGGAAGTGTTCATGACTTTCATATATCTGAAGTTCCATTGACTTCCACTGTACTTGTCGCTGGGCAACATTGAGTTTCAGCTCCCTCCAAATATTTTCTATTCGGTTCAGGTCTGGAGACTGACAAGGCAACTCCAGGACCTTGAAATACTTCTTACGGAGCCACTACTTAGTTGCCCTGGCTGGGCATTTCAGTTCATTGCTATGCTAGAAGTCCCAGCCATGACCCATCTTCAATGCATCCCCAAATTATGATGTTTTAACCCCTATGTGTTCTTATGGTTGTACTCATTCTTCTTTCTCCAAGCACAGTGAGTGGAGTTGATACCAAAAAGTTTGATTTTGGTCTCTTCTGACCACATTACCTTCTCCCATCGCTCAGATGGTCATTGACGAACTTAAAATCGGCCTGGACAGGTGCTGGTGTCAAAAGGGGGACCTTATGTGCCCTGCAGGATTTTAAGCCGGTATCGTGTATTACTAACAGTAATCTTTGAGACTTTGGTCCCAGCTCTCTTCAGGTCATTGACAAGGTCCTCCCATGTAGTTCTGGGCTGATGCCTGACCTTTTTCATAATCATCCTTACCCCACAAGGCGAGATCTTGCATGGAGCCCCAGACTGAGGAATATTGACAGTCATTTTGTATTTCTTCTATTTTCTAAGTGGTGGTAAATACTTTCAAAGTATTTTAGGAGTGATACCTTTATTGGCCAACAAAAAAGGCCAATGATTTTTTTGTTAGCCAATAAATTTAGTGCTCCTAAAATACTTTGACCAAAAGCTTTTACCATCACATGAATTTTTCTTGCTAACAGTACCATACAATTTTTTATTCTATTTTCTAATAATTGCACAGTTGTTGCTTTCTACAAGCTGATTGCCTATTGTCCTGTAGCCCACCCCAGCCTTGTGTAGGTGTACAATTTTGTCCCTGATATCCGTAGATAGTTGTTTGGTAGTGGCCATGGTGGAGAGGTTGGAGTGTGATTGATTGATTGATTGATTGATTGAGTGAGTGTGTGGACAGGTTTTTTTCATACAGGTAACAAGTTTAAACATGTGCAATTAATATGATAGCAGAGTAGAACTGGTCAGTAAGAACCAGAATTCTTGCTGGTTGGCAAATACTTTCATGTAATAAAATGTAAAAAAAATATTTCAAAATCAAGCAATGTGATTTTCTGGATTTTTTTCAAATATATATTTTGTCTCTCACAGTTGACGTGTACCTACAGTATGATAAAAAATCACAGACCTCTCCATTCTCTGTAGGTGGGAAAACTTGCTAAATCAGCAGCGTATCAAAAACGTATTTTCCCCGTTGTACTTTTTTCTTAGCTTTTAGTTAAGGAAGGAAGTAAAGGCTGCCTAGTTCCCAGTAGATTAGCATGAACATGTGCATATTTATGAATTGCATTTTAAGTTATTCCAAGTCTAGACATAATAGAAAAATATACAGTTTCTGAAACACAGCACATCTTCTTCATCGTGAGTGACACCGACAAATTATAAAACAGGCAGCAGTAAATGGACAATTAAAATTTTATAACCGGAGTTAATTAGCGAGAAGGGAAAGAAGGATGTTTAGTCATTGGGACAAAACAAAATACAAATGCACAGAAGATGGCCTGATCTTATTTCCTTTACTGTACTTCATACAGATTTATTACCATAAGGGCTGAGAAGGATTTTCAGTGACTACAATGTTACTAGATAAAAGTTAAACCATTTAGAAGAAGCATTGTCAATGGGAGTGATAGTCCGATCCATTTTGCAGTTATGTGCTTTACAGAGAAATATCTTTGTAGCAGCATGGGAATAGGTTTAATAGAGGTCTTGCACTTTTACTATCAGCAATGCTTCCATCTGTACGGTAATCAGGAAGATTTCTCTCTCTAAATGTGTTGCAGGCAATATATTTCAAAGTGAATTCTTATGGAGTGTGCTGCTTATGATGTGCAAGACCAAACATTTACTTTGCCATTTCTTACAGATGTCATCTAAGATGTCAAATAATAACAGGCCAGATTTAAGGCCTTTAAAGTAGCTGCGTATTACACGGCCCAATAAGTAATGTAAACTATCTGCTAGATCGGCGCTCGCTTACTGAGCCTATTACTCGATAATCGTGTAATAAGGGCTGCATGGACATCGGCAGTGATGTCTGCGCAGCCCTTGTTTTAAAAGTGTTAAATAATAAAGTAAAGTATATACAAACCTCTCCATGCCATACAGTGCTTTTGCCCGCTTCTTGGTTCTTCCAGGCCAGAGATTTCTCCAAAAGAAGAGATTACCCATCTATAGACAGCTGTTGTAGGGTTATTGCCCTTCTTGAGTACAGAGCAGGGTTCTGACTGGTTAGTAAGAGGCCTATCCTCGTGAGAGGGAACAAATAGGTTTAAGTTCTTCTTGGGAAAAGCATCATAAAAAATATAATGCTCCACTGGGAATTTGGGAAGAAAAGGATATACAAAGTAGCTCTCACACTGGAAAGGTAACTTTCCCTTAAAGTCAATGGCTCACTCCAACTAGGAGTTTTCTAAACAGAAGAAGAGAAAATCGAAGAAGATTTCTGCTATTTGTAACATCAAGAAGGCAAATTATTTTTGTCTTCTGCTGCATTGGCTAATGCTGTGTATTCTTTTGTATAGATTCCTTTGTCTTATCTGCAAATGCAGGGTCAGCAGTAGTATCCTTTTCTTTTTATATCTGAAATAGAATGACAATTATTGTTCCAATCTAATTATATAAAACAAAAGGGGGTGGGGGTATCATTATTCCTAAGCCTACAGTTTGATATTTGAATCATTTTTGCATGTTTTTTTTTTCACTTCACCTATTATCTCATCCTTTTTGGGAAAATTTGCACCTCAGTCACCAGTTTTGCTTTCTGAGGAATCTTGAAGGCATGACATATTTGGGGTAAGATTTTTATTATTTTGTGACTTTTATTGATAATCTTATTCCAGTCAGTCGATGATATGATAACTATAGAAATAAGGCACATGTAATATCAGCATAAGAGGAAAGGACACGCTAGAAAACTGGAGTGCAAAATTTCACAAATTATAAATACCCTGTGCTGTCCCCCTGTGCTGTCCAGGCTATAAACAGTAAAAGGGGAATATCAATGTTTCATTCTGTGCAGTTGGCAATATTCAAAATACTGTAGAAAACATGGGAAAACAAGATAATTCTTTAGTTTAAATCAAGCCAAACCCCAAAAGCATAAATGACCATACTCAGCCTCTAGCATTGTGGACATATGAAAGCTTAGTACAAAGGGCTGTTATACTTGGAAAAAATGCAAGGGCAACGGAGAGCCAGCAACAGATGGGTGCAATAATAAACATCATGACGCTACAGATGATAAAGTGTGAATGGTCGACTGAGTTCAACCTATACAGCAAAAGGCAAATGCCAAAATGCCTAATTTTAGGGCCAATATTACTTCAACTGGAAATGTGATAAAACAACGAATCTCTAGGTAAACTACAATACCCATCTTCACAGATCTAGTACCCATAGCATTAATATTGAGAAAAGTCCTAACATAGAAACATGAATAATGTCACATGGAAAGAGTGAGAGTCAGAGCAGAGGTGAGGCGCACAGTGTTGGCATACAGAGCTAAGGTCGGATGCCCCTCTTCCAGGATGTGCTGTCCTGCTCCGTGGTGATTCTGTCCATAAGATGGCTGAGCATGGTGGAGCATGTGACCATGTCCCATTCGCTGTGTCCACCACTGATCCTGTATATGCCTATGGGGCAAACAGAGGAGGACACAAGCAGCTGTTGCCAGTAAGTGCTGTGAGTATACTTACCTACACTGTACACTGAAGAATGTTTTCATGTACACTTTAGGGAATGTATCCCAATGTACTTGATCTATCTGGCTACCAAATAATGGATCTGAAGAACACATTAAAGAACACCAGTGTAGACCTCCTGTACTGACTAGTGTAAGTCAATGAAATTATACACACACACTACAGATAAGCCTATTACAATATTGTATGCTACTAAGAACAGCCGGAACCATTTAATTTTCAGTGGCGCACAGTCTGTATGCGATTCTATGCCAAGCAATGCAGATTGGCATTATCACACTGTATTCAGAAGCACAGATGTCTAATGTTGTCACAATCAAATTACTAGTGTTTTACAAAAAGAGAAAAAAAATCTGCATTTTGGAAGCGGAGCTTGATAAACATTTACGCATTAAGTCTTCCATAGATCACATTATAAAAGATATGCTATTATCCTTATCACTTGTTGATATGTGATATTAGTGCCTACTATGTAATGGAACAAATATAAGTAAAAAATAAAAAATAACAAAAACAGCCATTGGCATTGAAAGTGGAGATAATTGACAAGCCTCTGGAGGATTACCTCTGTGCTATAGTAAAGCGTACCTTTTCTCTCCCAGTAAAATTGCTATGGTTACTATCAGTCAGTCACTGGCACCAAGATGTAGAGGAGGCAGGGAGGAGAAGGAATGGATGTAGTTTTCAGCTCTAAACTGTCATTTCTGATTGATTGTTTATGACATTTAAATTAGCTGAATGACATCAGGATTAGCAGGCGAGAATGCTGATCATGGATCAGACAGCTTACATACAGCATCTGCTTGAATCAGCTCATGTCTGTCTATAATGCTGAGAGGAGCCACTCTTTCCTTGCCATGCATTTAAGCAGTAGCAGATTGCAATACTTTACTGCAATAGGGAAATTAAAAGACCTTGTCAGTGTTGAATAAAGAGGTACCCCCTCATATACTGCCTCTTTAGTATGGAGCATTGATATAATTAATACTTCAAGGGGGGAGTTTCTTTAGGGAGTTATCCAGCATTAGGAATTTTGCTGGAAAATGACTCCAGTTGGCAATGTCTGGGGCTAGGTGTTCTGTGGATGGTAAAGGTGTCTTATGCACTCCTACCACTAGGTGTCTCACTGTATCTTCTGCTATTGCAAAGCACAGCTGAAGGTACCGATCTAACGGTTAATAAACTCATGTTCTTCTGTTGGCTGAGAGTTGGCTACCTAACCAATCCTTGTCAAGTTTACCTCACAGAAGTTCCTCCCCTCTATAGCAAGCCGATCAGAAGACAGTCTCACTTCAGACCTGAATCTCAGATTGCATTGCGCTACTTCAGCTCCTCTCGGTTTCTGAGCATTTATTTCAGACACAAATACATAACTATATTTAATTTTCATCAGGGGAATTGAATCCAGGAATAAACTGTTGTTGGTCTCTAGATGGGCTAGACCATGGCTCCAAAAGAGCAAGCCTAGGAGAATTCACTTATAGTTCTATTCATACTCACATATATCCTACTTATTCTACATTTATCCCACTTTTCTATTTATTCAGTATTTTGTATTCATGCATCTATCTAGCTATCTACATATGTAAATGTGTGTATATGTGTATATATATATATATATATATATATATATATATATATATATATTTATATATAAATATATATATATATATATATATATATATATACATACACACACACATATACAGTATTTGTTCATGCTCATATATAAAATATATAAGATAAAATAGCTATATTGTTGCTGTTGCTGAGGCATATTGTTGCAGAAAAGACACAACACATACATTATTAAGAGACATAGTGTAATGTGCAATGCATTGCATCTAATTGCAGATATTACTCAGTCCTCTGTAGGAGGTTTGTGCCTGAAATAAGTGCTGAAGTAGCCGAAGTAGCGCAATGCGATCCAGCATTCGGGTCTGACTGCGGGAAGAGGGTATGCAAAGGCAACAAAGTTACCAGTGAACTCCGACAACAATGGGGCATGTATAGACCGCAAAGATAGTTTGAGCGAGAAGCCGGGCAGTAAAGGTTATTATGAAGAAGAGGGAGGAGGAAGGAGTGGTAAGTGCCAGAATGCAGCATGAGTGTCAAGCTAAACTCCTTTTTGACTCTTCTTTAGAGTAGGAGACCCAAGATTGCACATTATCGATGCCACAGACCAAAAGGTAACATGCTCACTAGGGACCTGCCAACTACAGAACACTTTCAACACTTTCACAGTTGTTTTTCTTGATTCTTGCGTGTTCCTGTCCTGAGTGTGAACCTGACCCGTATTTGTACCAACTACCCATTCCTGCACAAAGTTTCCTGTATTGTGTGACCTGCACCTCTGACTTCGTCCCTAGCATCCGTCACCTCTATCCGGTGGGTCCTGAGTCTATATATTTACCTGTAGTGTCTGTTTGGCAACTGCGATGGTTATTACCCTTGCCATGTGGTCTTCCAGGATCAGCTGCCATGTGTTCCATTTGTTTCAAAAAGTAGCGACCTGGGAAAACCTCCACCATGAGGAGTATCTTGCGAAGAACTGAGGATATGCTTAAGAAAATGCGCTTAGGATACATGGCTACATGGATATATGGCTGATCCTGTCATGTGATGAGCAGTGCCTGGTTTCTATTAGTCAATAGTTTTTTTATTATTCACACGGCAGAGAGACTATGGCACATGGCCATAGTCTAACTGCTCTTACATCAAAGAGCTATCTTTGACATTTTTAGTAAAGAAAAAGGTACAATTGGTTACAATTATTATAAGAAATGTTACAACATTTCAATAAATTTATATTTTGTTATGTTTTTTCCCTTCTTTCTTTATAAAATACTGTAATTAATGTGTTCTTGTATTTGTAACTGATTATGAAGGTAGTGATCCTGCTTAAACCAAAACCAGGAGAGGATTGAAAACACAAAGTCTATGTTCACACACTGTTGAAGTTTAGTGGATGGCCATAAGTTAAAGGGGAACTCCACATAAGTAAAACTGTTTTTCTATTAAAAGTACATTAAAACTTATATAGATGTGTCTATACAATGTATTATTGTATCTGTGCGGTTCTGCCACACTGGTTGCTGATTGAAATCCAGGAAGTGAAAAAAAAAAATGGCCTCTGTGCCAATCCACCTTGTCTCCTGCTCAGGGGCGTAGCTAATGTCTCCTGGGCCCTGGTGCGAGAGGTCAACTTGGGCCCCCCCCCCCCCCTTTCACGACCAAGTGATGCTACCGGTAGGTGTATGTGTGTGTATGTGTATGTATATATATATATATATATATATATATATATATATATATACACACTCCAAGACAGATATTACCAATAACACCAGCATATAGGAAGTGAAAATATTATCACCATATATATTACCGCCATACTGTTACTGTATACTGAGACCAATATTGCCAATAATACAAGTATACAAGGGGCAAATATTAGCGCCACACCACAACCACTACCATCACCACCCCATTGTTACTGACCAAAACCAGTATACTGAGACCAATAAAACACAGTACCGGATAACAAGTAACAAATATTACCACCACATACTGACTAACACCGCCACATACCGACTAACTCCGCCACATACCGACTAACACCGCCACATACTGACTAACACCACCTCTGCTACTGAATAAGATCCACTGTACACAGATCACTATCACCTCATACAGTCATATAGAGGTGGAAGCAGCTCCACACAGGTTGTATACACCATATACATTACAGCGCAGATATATCAGGTGACTCACAGGGGACGTCTTCTCTGATCGGAGTTCTTTCCTTTTCATCTTCTTCTCCATCTGTCCTGGGCCGTTATGAGAACTTCTCCAAGCCACGAATCCACAGAATCTGCCAGACAGACATATTAGTTTCCTCACACTGACACCATCCTCATCTCTATACACATTGCACATCTGTACTGTCCCCTTTACACCCTCATTTGGTGGGTAGCCCTGACTCTATGTGACCCCCTTATAGTATATATAGATGGCCCCCACTGCATGTTGCACCCCCCTTCCCCTTATAGATGACCCCCTCTACCCCCATTATAGATGCCCCCTCTCCCCCCATTATAGATGCCCCCTCTCCCCCCCATTATAGATGCCCCCCTCCCCTTATAGATGGCCCCCACTCCCCCCCCCTTGAAGATGGCCCCTTCTTCTCCCCCCCTTATAGATACCCCTCCCCTTATAGATGACCCCCTCTACCCCCATTTTAGATGCCCCCTCTCTCCCCCCCATTATAGATGCCCCCCTCCCCTTATAGATGGCCCCCAATCCCCCCCTTGAAGATGGCCCCCTCTTCTCCCCCCCTTATAGATACCCCCTCCCCTTATAGATGGCCCCCTCTCCCCCCCTTGAAGATGGCCCCTCTTCTCCCCCCATTATAGATGCCCCCCTTCTCTTCCCCCCATTATAGATGCCACCCTTCTCTTCCCCCCATTATAGATGCCCCCCCTTCTCTTCCCCCCATTATAGATGCCCCCCCTTCTCTTCCCCCATTATAGATGCCGACCGCTGCGACCCTGGTAGCTACGCCACTGCTCCTGCTCCCTCTGCTCTCCCCCCTTTGTGAGACAGAGGCAGGTAATCTCTGTCTCCTTTGTGTGTGTTTGCTGAGCGCAGGCTGATGAGGCAGACAGGGGGCACAGGCGTGATGTCACAGGAGGCTTGGCTACCATCTCTGTCAGGCCAGAAGCAGCTGCTGCAACTTCGCTGTGCAAAACTCTGCAGTGAAATTAGAGTTGTGTTCACACATGTCTCATTGCAGTACTGCAGCGTTTTAACAAAAATGATGCTGTAACACAATTAAATAATGCTAAACGGCATAGAGGATCAAAGCCTGCACTGCCAGTCCCACCTGCACAAAAACAAGGCATACACAGCATATCCTATGTAACATAATATTGGATAAAGTCCTTATTGTGGGGCTCAACCTCAAAGATAAAAGATGCTTGATCATAAAATGTGCGTGGAAAAATTAATTAAATTTAAAAAGTTCTTTACTTTATTCCAATATTAGCGTTACAGGTAGAGAATACAGCATGCTGTGTGGTGTTACAGGTAGAGAATACAGGGTGCTGTGTGGTGTTACAGGTAGAGAATACAGTGTGCTGTGTGGTTACAGGTAGAGAATACCGTGTGCTGTGTGGTGTTACACTTAGAGAATACAGTGTGCTGTGTGGTGTTACAGGTAGAGAATACAGCATGCTGTGTGGTGATACAGGTAGAGAATACAGCGTGCTGTGTGGTGTTACAGGTAGAGAATCAGTGGCGTAGCTATAGGGGTCGCCGGGGTCGCCATGGCGACCGGGCCCTTACGCTAGGGGGGCCCGCACGGCCCCCCCTTGCCACTTGTGACAGTGTCACTTTAAGCATCCTGAGAAGCTGCGGCCGCGCAGCTTCTCGGGATGCACAGATCGCTTTGATGTTCCGCCCGCACAGTGAGCGGGCGGAACATTAAAGCGATCAGAATACAGGAGAAGGACCTGTCAGCGTCCTCCTCCTGTATTCTCTCCCATAGGCTGCCGACACTTCATACCAGCAGCCTATGGGAGGCCGGGCCGTGACCTCTCCGGCAGGCGTGATGATGTGACGTCATCACGTCTGCCGGAAGACCCGTCCCTGCGGCTCGCAAGAGCCCGAAGAGGAGGAGGAGAGCTGCTGCCTGCACAGCGCGGATTAGGTGAGTAGGGTGTTTGTTTTTTTAGGGGCACCTCTGGGGGCGTTATTAGTGTATGGGGGCACCTCTGGGGGCATTATTAGTATATGGGGGGCACCTCTGGGGGCATTATTAGTATACGGGGGCACCTCTGGGGGCATTATTAGTGTATGGGGGGCACCTCTGGGGGCATTATTAGTGTATGGGGGCACCTCTGGGGGCATTATTAGTTCTTGGGGGCACCTCTGGGGGCATTATTAGTATATGGGGGCACCTCTGGGGGCATTATTAGTATATGTGGGGAACCTCTGGGGGCATTATTAGTTCTTGGGGGCACCTCTGGGGGCATTATTATTGTATGGGGGCACCTCTGGGGGCATTATTAGTTCTTGGGGGCACCTCTGGGGGCACTTTTATTGTATGGGGGCACCTCTGGGGGCATTATTATTGTATGGGGGCACCTCTGGGGGCATTATTAGTATATGGGGGCACCTCTGGGGGCATTATTATTGTATGGGGGCACCTCTGGGGGCACTATTAGTTCATGGGGGCAACTCTGTGGGCGTTATTAGTTCATGGGGGCCACCTCTGGGGGCATTATTAGCTCATGGGGGCACCTCTGGGGGCATTATTAGTTGATGGGGGCACCTCTGGGGGCATTATTAGTCGATGGGGGCAACTCTGGGGGCATTATTAGCTCATGGGGGCACCTCTGGGGGCATTATTAGTATATGGGGGCACCTCTGGGGGCATTATTAGTTCATGGGGGCACCTCTGGGGGCACTATTAGCTCATGGGGGCACCTCTGGGGGCATTATTAGTTCATGGGGGCACCTCTGGGGGCACTATTAGCTCATGGGGGCACCTCTGCGGGCGTTATTAGTTCATAGGGGGCAACTCTGAGGGCATTATTAGTTCATGGGGGCACCTCTGGAGGCATTATTAGTTCATGGGGGCACCTCTGGGGGCATTATTAGTTCATGGGGGCACCTTTGGGGGCATTTTTAGCTCATGGGGGCCACCTCTGGGGCATTATTAGCTCATGGGGGCACCTCTGGGGGCATTATTAGCTCATGGGGGCACCTCTGGGGGCATTTTTAGTTGATGGGGGCACCTCTGGGGGCATTATTAGTTCATGGGGGCACCTCTGGGGGCATTATTAGTCCATGGGGGCACCTCTGGGGGCATTATTAGCTCATGAGCGCACCTCTGAGGGCATTATTAGCTCATGAGGGCACCTCTGGGGGCATTATTAGCTGATGAGGGCACCTCTGGGGCCATTATTTGTTCATGGGGGCACCTCTGGGGGCATAATTAGCTCATGGAGGCACATCTGGGGGCATTATTAGTTCATGGGGGCACCTCTGGGGGCATTATTAGTTCATGGGGGCACCTCTGGGGGCATTATTAGCTCATGGGGGCACAGCACGGGATCCTACATACAGGGGGCATCCCACATTCCTACTCACTTTACTACACATTACACCAAACAGTGCAGTTACTATGGGAGCCTACAGGAGGGAGGAAGGGAAGGAAGTTGCTAGAAATGTGCGGAGCCTAAATTGTTTGTCTCGCAGGTTCTAAGGGGATGAAACGTATCTGGAAGGAATCATCATGGAGGACTGGGCCGGATGAAGAGGAAAAGGGAAAGTGACGCCTCAGATCAAAGAAGACGTCACCTGTGAGTCACTGTATGACGGTTTTCTTATTTTGTAGAACATAATTTAGTAGGGGTGCCCCGAGGTGGAAAAGGTTGGGAAGCACTGCGCTAATCTGTCCCGCTGCGCCCGCTGGCACATGCTGTCATCTGATTGGGCCTCTTACCTAATCAGATGACAGCAAGTACCAGCGCCCCCTCCTCCAGACATCTGCCTTGGTGGCCCAAGCTATGTCCTATGGCCGTATCTTTACCGCGTTGAGCTCCAGCTTGTGCTGCATCTACATTATTTGTACTCAGAGATATCACTGTGTTATCTGTGGTGTTACATAGGACTGCAGGGGACATCTACTACATGATCTGTACTCAGAGATATCACTGTGTTATCTGTGGTGTTACATAGGACTGCAGGTGACATCTACTACATTATATGTACTCAGAGATATCACGGCGTTATCTGTGGTGTTACATAGGACTGCAGGTGACATCTACTACATGATCTGTACTCAGAGATATCACTGTGTTATCTGTGGTGTTACATAGGACTGCAGGGGACATCTACTACATGATCTGTACTCAGAGATATCACGGCATTATCTGTGGTGTTACATAGGACTGCAGGTGACATCTACTACATTATCTGTACTCAGAGATATCACTGTGTTATCTGTGGTGTTACATAGGACTGCAGGTGATATCAGGTGACTTCTCCAGGTTGCAGAAGTTCAAACTTCATCATGCCCTGCTGACAGTTTATAATAAGAGTTGTAGTTTTGCAGCATGTGGCTCTTCAGGTTGCAGCACTACAACCCCCATTGTTTCCAACTGGCAGTTCATGATGAGAGTTGTAGTTTTTCAGCTGTAGAGTCAAAGATTGGAATACAATGATTAGACAATGACACAGTACAGTCCATTATCTATAGGGGGCAGTAGTGCAGTACATGAGGTGGAGGCAGTGACAGTGCATTAGAACATGGTGGCATATTAGAGTAATTGGATATAACGTTAGATAGGACTTTGCCTGATCGGGGGGAGATGGGGGGGCCCCAAGCTAAAATTTTGCACCAGGGCCCATCAGCCTTTAGCTACGCCCCTGTAGAGAATACAGCATGCTGTGTGGTGTTACAGGTAGAGAATACAGCGTGCTGTGTGGTGTTATAGATAGAGAATACAGCGTGTTGTGTGGTGTTACAGGTAGAGAATACAGTGTACTGTGTGGTGTTTTAGGTAGAGAATACAGTGTGCTGTGTGGTGTTACAGGTAGAGAATACAGCGTGCTGTGTGGTGTTACAGGTAGAGAAATACAGCATGCTGTGTGGTGTTACAGGTAGAGAATACAGTGCTATGCCATGTTACAGGTAGAGAATACAGTGTGCTGTGTGGTGTTACAGGTAGAGAATACAGCGTGCTGTGTGGTGTTACAGGTAGAGAATACAGTGTGCTGTGTGGTGTTTCAGGTTGAGAATACAGCATGCTGTGTGGTGTTACAGGTAGAGAATACAGCGTGCTGTGTGGTGTTACAGGTAGAGAATACAGCATGCTGTGTGGTGTTACAGGTAGAGAATACAGTGTGCTGTGTGGTGTTACAGGTAGAGAATACAGCGTGCTGTGTGGTGTTACAGGAAGAGAATACAGCATGCTGTGTGGTGTTACAGGTAAAGAATACAGCGTGCTGTGTGGTGTTACAGGTAGAGAATACAGTGTGCTGTGTGGTGTTACAGGTAGAGAATACAGTGTGGTGTTACAGATAGAGAATACAGTGTGCTGTGTTGTGTTACAGGTAGAGAATACAGCATGCTGTGTGGTGTTAAAGGTAGAGAATACAGCGTGCTGTGTAGTGTTACAGGTAGAGAATACAGTGTGCTGTGTGGTGTTACAGGTAGAGAATACTGTGTGCTGTGTCGTGTTACAGGTAGAGAATACAGTGTGATGTGTGGTGTTACAGGTAGAGAATACAGTGTGCTGTGTGGTGTTACAGGTAGAGAATACAGCGCTGTGTGGTGTTACAGGTAGAGAATACAGCGTGCTGTGTGGTGTTACAGGTAGAGAGTACAGCATGCTGTATGGTGTTACAGGTAGAGAATACAGCGTGCTGTGTGGTGTTACAGGTAGAGAATACAGTGTACTGTGTGGTGTTACAGGTAGAGAATACAATGTGCTGTGTGGTGTTACAGATAGAGAATACAGTGTGCTGTGTGGTGTTACAGGTAGAGAATACAGTGTGCTGTGTCGTGTTACAGGTAGAGAATACAGTGTGCCATGTGGTTTTACAGGTAGTAACTGTGTGCTGGGGGTGGGAACACAATGAAATTATAAAATACTGCAAATATCTCAGTAACACAATGAAACTGCAATGTGTAAACACAGCCTAGATGTTCTGCAACATATTTAGGCGGGGAATGGGCAGGCTGGAGGAACAGCTGAGGGAAAGCATTGCATTCTGGAACCTGCAGTACTGTGTAGAACTGCTCAACCAGGAAGTACAGAACCACAATACAGAACAAAAAACCTGAAAACAAATGGATTTTTGGTAGTTTCAAAACTGGGATAGATAGGTAAGTAATGCTATTTACTTCTGCAGAAGTTTTATTTTGTCCCCCTCTACCTGGAGTTCCCCTTTAATGGCAAATAATTGCAGTTATTTAAAAAAAGTGGCTGTTTTGAAATAATGGTAATAATTTGCCAATAAACAGCAGCCATCCACTAAATGTCAACGGTGTGTGAACATAGCCTTTCAGTGTTTTCAATCCACTCCTGGTTTGGATTGAAAAATACTGACCAAAATACTGACCAAAATTACTGTGTATGAACATAGCATATTACAAAGAAAAAAATTGCCAGAACTCTCAATGCCTCTGTTCACACTGTGCAGGTTGCATGCTGCTGTGGCTTATATATAAATACTATCTTTAACCTCTTAAAGGGGAACTCCAGGTAGAGGTAAAAAAAAACCGAACCTTCTGCAGAAGCATATAGCATTACTTACCTATCTATCCCAGTTTTGAAACTACCAAAAATCCATTTGTTTTGGGGGGTTTTGTTCTGTTTTGTGTGGTTTTACTAAAAAGCCAGGACAAAAGATTCTTTTAGAAAAATTCTTGTTTGTAAATATTTTCCTTTTGCAATATAACTTTGTTACACATGAATAAACAGAAAAAATAGAAAAAATATCACCACAGTGCTCAAAGGTTGGAGGATCCGATGTTCACGCCATTGCGCTGGTTGACTCCATTCCTTTACTGAAGACTCTCACTCTCCACAGGACACGAGATGACGACAGCACGTCTTGCTACGTTTCGGGGGTCCGCCCCCTTTCTCAAGCATAACGAAAGTGCACCCTCCACCATATTTATAGCAATTGCTAAATTAAGTATTAAATCACTATGAAAACAATAAACATATAAAAGTTATGGATCTATAACAATAATGGTATCTACATCTAATAGTTCTATATATATTTAAGAAATTTTCTTGTAGTATAACCCATATATATTATATACATCATCCTAGTCAGATAATGAAAAATGCCACTCCAACTCTACAAAAAGACTGAAAAATTACAAATTTCATTCAACCCTTTTGGGTATAGACTTTCTAATTGATGTATCCAGAATGTTTCCTTTTGCAACAACCTTCTTTTAATATCACTACCACTGGCTCCGTTCACTTCCTCTAGTACCAGCCACCTCAGGTCACAAACCTTGTGACCAAATTCATGGAAGTGGCGTGCAACAGAGGTTTCTCCAAATTTTTTAGTTTCTTTTCCCAAACTTTCTTGTACCTCCTTTTTCTGTGCATACGTTCTTATAGCCGACTTATGTTCATTTATTCTCACTCTGATTTCTCGTGTAGTCTGTCCTACGTAAACACGTCCACACGGACATTTTAACATGTACACTACATTGCTGGTTCTACATGTATACATCCCTTTCATCATGATTTTATATCCCTTAAGAGGATGGCATATATTTTCACCTTTAATTATGCCATTACAATTCTGGCATGAGAGGCAGGCAAATGTTCCCTTTCGGCATGTTCTAAGTAACATTTGTCTTGATTTTGCTACAGGTTTTATGTCTGATTTCACTACCATATTGGCGACCGATTGGCCTTTTCTGTATAGGAATCTGGGGGGCTCAGTGAATAATTTGCCATATTTTTCATCATGTTTTAACATTTCCCAATGTCTCAAAATTGTTTTTTTAATGATGTTAGAGTGTTTGTCAAATTTAGACTGAAATGTAATCTGACTTTCTTTTTTATCTTTCTCTCGTCTTTTAATTAAGTTTTCTCTTGGGATTGTTTTTACCTCTTCCCATGCTTTGTGTACCTCCTCTTTTCTGTAACCTCTAGCACAAAATTTATCCATCATAGTAGCACATTGAGCCTCACATATAACCTCATTTTTACAAATACGTTTAACACGCATCAACTGTCCCTTAGGAATCCCCTTAAATGTCATAGGGGACCAGTATTTACAGGAGGTGGTGTCCAAATTACCAAGATGTCTTAAAGATACTACTGATTTATTAGTAAGATTGGAAGCTCTTGATGTCAGAGACGTGACTTTTGTCGGTTCTCTTGACATCAAGAGCTTATACACTAACATACCATGTCAAGAAGCGATAGAAGTGGTTCGTGAGAAACTGTGTGAAAATGCCACTCTTGATAACTCTACAATTAGGTTTTTGATATCACTTCTAGAGTTAGTACTTACTAAAAATTATTTCCGGTTTGGAGATGATTTTTTTCTTCAGACGCAAGGCGTCTCGATGGGGTCACCGGTAGCCCCTAGTATTGCCAACGTGTTTATGGCCGCGCTTGAAGATAAATATCTATTGGCTCATGAACATAGTGCTCATCTACATACCTGGTTCCGATTTGTGGACGATGTCCTATTGTTTTGGACTGGGACGAGAGAGGAGTTGGAGTCCTTCATAAAATATCTGAACAGTATTCATGAGCTAATAGAATTTACAGCTGACATCCACACCACGACGGTGCGTTATTTAGATGTGGAAATAATAGTGAAAGATGGCCAGATAGACACTAAATTATATAGTAAGGAAATGGATAGGAACAATTTATTGCACAGGACCAGTCACCATGCCCCTATGACATTTAAGGGGATTCCTAAGGGACAGTTGATGCGTGTTAAACGTATTTGTAAAAATGAGGTTATATGTGAGGCTCAATGTGCTACTATGATGGATAAATTTTGTGCTAGAGGTTACAGAAAAGAGGAGGTACACAAAGCATGGGAAGAGGTAAAAACAATCCCAAGAGAAAACTTAATTAAAAGACGAGAGAAAGATAAAAAAGAAAGTCAGATTACATTTCAGTCTAAATTTGACAAACACTCTAACATCATTAAAAAAACAATTTTGAGACATTGGGAAATGTTAAAACTTGATGAAAAATATGGCAAATTATTCACTGAGCCCCCCAGATTCCTATACAGAAAAGGCCAATCGGTCGCCAATATGGTAGTGAAATCAGACATAAAACCTGTAGCAAAATCAAGACAAATGTTACTTAGAACATGCCGAAAGGGAACATTTGCCTGCCTCTCATGCCAGAATTGTAATGGCATAATTAAAGGTGAAAATATATGCCATCCTCTTAAGGGATATAAAATCATGATGAAAGGGATGTATACATGTAGAACCAGCAATGTAGTGTACATGTTAAAATGTCCGTGTGGACGTGTTTACGTAGGACAGACTACACGAGAAATCAGAGTGAGAATAAATGAACATAAGTCGGCTATAAGAACGTATGCACAGAAAAAGGAGGTACAAGAAAGTTTGGGAAAAGAAACTAAAAAATTTGGAGAAACCTCTGTTGCACGCCACTTCCATGAATTTGGTCACAAGGTTTGTGACCTGAGGTGGCTGGTACTAGAGGAAGTGAACGGAGCCAGTGGTAGTGATATTAAAAGAAGGTTGTTGCAAAAGGAGACATTCTGGATACATCAATTAGAAAGTCTATACCCAAAAGGGTTGAATGAAATTTGTAATTTTTCAGTCTTTTTGTAGAGTTGGAGTGGCATTTTTCATTATCTGACTAGGATGATGTATATAATATATATGGGTTATACTACAAGAAAATTTCTTAAATATATATAGAACTATTAGATGTAGATACCATTATTGTTATAGATCCATAACTTTTATATGTTTATTGTTTTCATAGTGATTTAATACTTAATTTAGCAATTGCTATAAATATGGTGGAGGGTGCACTTTCGTTATGCTTGAGAAAGGGGGCGGACCCCCGAAACGTAGCAAGACGTGCTGTCGTCATCTCGTGTCCTGTGGAGAGTGAGAGTCTTCAGTAAAGGAATGGAGTCAACCAGCGCAATGGCGTGAACATCGGATCCTCCAACCTTTGAGCACTGTGGTGATATTTTTTCTATTTTTTCTGTTTATTCATGTGTAACAAAGTTATATTGCAAAAGGAAAATATTTACAAACAAGAATTTTTCTAAAAGAATCTTTTGTCCTGGCTTTTTATTAACCTCATGCTGTTTAGACCCAGGTTGGCGACTGGGTACAGGACTGTTCACACACAGTGCGATTAGGCACCAAGATTTTCATTATTTTGTGTGGTTTTACTTCCTGGTTGAGCAGTTCTAAACAGTACTAAAGGTTGCAGAATGCATTGCTTTCTCTCAGCTTTTCATCATCACAGTCCTCCACCCTACACATTGCCCACCCAAATCTGTTGCAGAACATCTAGGCTGTGTTTACACATTGCAGTTTCAATGTGTTCCCACCCACACAGGACACATACTACCTGTAACACCACACAGGACGCTGTATTCTCTACCTGTAACACCACACAGCACGCTGTATTCTCTACCTGTAAAACCACACAGTACACTGTATTCTCTACCTGTAACACCACACAGCACGCTGTATTCTCTACCTGTAACACCACACAGCACGCTGTATTCTCTACCTGTAACACCACACAGCTCGCTGTATTCTCTACCTGTAACACCACACAGCACGCTGTATTCTCTACCTGTAACACCACACAGCACACTGTTTTCTCTACCTGTAACACCACACAGCATGCTGTATTCTCTACCTGTAACACCACACAGCACACTGTATTCTCTTCCTGTAACACCACACAGCACGCTGTATCCTCTACCTGTAACACCACACAGCACACTGTTTTCTCTACCTGTAACACCACACAGCACGCTGTATCCTCTACCTGTAACACCACACAGCACACTGTTTTCTCTACCTGTAACACCACACAGCACGCTGTATTCTCTACCTGTAACACCACACAGCACGCTGTATTCTCTACCTGTAACACCACACAGCACGCTGTATTCTCTACCTGTAACACCACACAGCACACTGTATTCTCTACCTGTAACACCACACAGCACACTGTATTCTCTACCTGTAACACCACACAGCACGCTGTATTCTCTACCTGTAACACCACACAGCACGCTGTATTCTCTACCTGTAACACAGCACGCTGTATTCTCTACCTGTAACACCACACAGCACTGTATTCTCTACCTGTAACACCACACAGCACGCTGTATTCTCTACCTGTAACACCACACAGCACGCTGTATTCTCTACCTGTAACACCACACAGCACTGTATTCTCTACCTGTAACACCACACAGCATTCTCTACCTGTAACACCACACAGCATGCTGTATTCTCTACCTGTAACACCACACAGCAAACTGTATTCTCTACCTGTAACACCACACAGCACACTGTATTCTCTACCTGTAACACCACACAGCACACTGTATTCTCTACCTGTAACACCACACAGCAAACTGTATTCTCTACCTGTAACACCACACAGCACGCTGTATTCTCTACCTGTAACACAGCACGCTGTATTCTCTACCTGTAACACCACACAGCACTGTATTCTCTACCTGTAACACCACACAGCACGCTGTATTCTCTACCTGTAACACCACACAGCACGCTGTATTCTCTACCTGTAACACCACACAGCACTGTATTCTCTACCTGTAACACCACACAGCATTCTCTACCTGTAACACCACACAGCATGCTGTATTCTCTACCTGTAACACCACACAGCAAACTGTATTCTCTACCTGTACCACCACACAGCATGCTGTATTCTCTACCTGTAATGCTGATATTGGAATAAAGTAAAGAACTTTTTAAATTTAATTTTACATTTTTTTTCTTTTCATCTCCACACACATATTATGATCAAGCATCTTTTATCTTTGAGGTTGAGCCCCACAATAAGGACTTTATCCGATATTATTTTACCTGGGATATACTGTGTATGCCTCGTTTTTTGTCTGGGTGGGATTGGCAGTGCCGGCTCTGATCCTCTCTGCCTTTTAGCATCATTTAATTGTGTTACTGCATCATTTTTTTGAAGACTTTTTTGAAAGCTCCAACATGTGTGAACACAGCCTTAATTTCACTTGACAGTTTTTTACAATCAGCGAAGTTGCAGCAGCTGTTTCTACTAATCCTTGCCTGCTCAGGTTTAGCCTAGAGGGGCTAGTTAGAGATGGGGAATCACTAAGGGGATTGGGGGATCTAGCCAAGCCTCCTGTGACATGACACCCTGCTCCCTGTCTGCATCATCAGCCTGTGCTCAGCAAACACACACAATGTGAGACAGAGGCATGAAATCTTTGTCTCCTAAGGTGGGAGACCAGAGGGAGCAGGAGACAATGTGGATTGGCACGGGACAGTTTTCTTCACTTCTTGGATTTCAATCAGCTACCAGTGTGGCAGAATCGTACAGATATGGTAATACATTGTATAGACACATCTATATAACTTTTAATAGCACTTGTAACCAGTATTTTTCTGTATTGATTTGAAGTTATTTTTCAAGTAAAGTCAAAGCACTGTTTAAGTCGGGATTCTGTCATCTCTGTCTCACCCTACACCTTATTTTTATTTATTCTAAATATTTAATTTTATTATGTATCAAAAAAAAAAAAAAAAAAAAAAAGAAAAGGGGTTGCGAAATCTGTTGGCAGAATACAAATAAATATTATTATTATTAATTATTATTGTATTCTGGACAAAATATACTGATATGCTATCTCCAGGATAGGTCTTCATTCACAAATTCCCTGCACTACACAGTGCATTCTGTCTCTGTTCATTCCATAGCAGTAGTAATGTGTAACTGAAGCTCAGCTCCTGTTCAAATGAATGTTATCTGAGCTGCAGTCAAAAAAACATAAAGTGCAACAGCAACCTACAGGTGCAAGTGCTTATTGTACATACTGCCCCGGCATACACACAATAAAAACCTGCTCTATATATATTAGAAAATGAGGTTTTTTTAGCAAACTATTTGATCAAAGTATACCATGTCACCACGTTAAGGTGTCCTCGGAGACATGGTACTTACTCTGAGGACGCTTTAATGTGGTGACATGGTATACTCTTTTTGATCAAATAGTTTGTTAAGATCCTCATTTTTTAATATCTATAGAGCAGGTTTTTATTGTGTATACGCCGAGGGGAGTATATAAGGAAAGCACTTGCACCTATGGGTTGCTGTTGCACTTTCTGTTTTTTGTCTATACTTGCAACCTTGCAACCTGCAGTGTGAACAGAGGCAGAGGTGCTGGCAAATTATTGTTTTTTATCTGAGCTGCAGTTACAGTGGTAACCCCTGAATACCCCTTTAACAGGCAGTTACATTATGTTTATTTTTTTATCATCTGTGTTTTGGCAGCCTGTACACTTTTCCCTCAATGTAGTAGACGCCTTCTCACTATGCACCGAACTCCTGGGGAGCCTGGGAGGTTGTAGCAGCCAGGGAGGAGGGAGAGCACCAGTCTGAACCAATGGTAAGGTGGGAGGTGAATTTCAGACTACCTAGCTATACTAGCTATATAGCTATCGTCACATATCACAGCTTTGCCCTAATAGAGTTGAGCTATTGAAGCAAAATAACTATCACATAAGCAACACATATAGGTGTTGACTCATCCCATCGTTTTTTGTTCCTGACTGAACGATTGCTTTAAATGAGAAAAATCCACAGCCTAGTGTCCCATAGAAACATGAATAAATGTGTGTCGTTTTGACAATGCTTGAGCTATTTTCAGCGGAACAGAGTTTTCTATTATTAGTTTGGATGCTTTCCAATTCCTTAGCACAAAGTCACAGTCTGCTTAACCAAAACAAAAAAAATTCTAATCTTGCAAGGTATTCTTGCTGCCGTTAGCAATCAATAGAAGCCTTACAAATGCCCGCTATATGCACATTCTCATGTGACTCCATTAAAATCCAAAAACAAATTAATATTCAGAAACAGTCATTCCCAATACACCAGCAGTGAGCAAATGACTTTGTCTTCACAGAAGGAAAAGGACTATGAAAGTGAATCTGTCTTTAGCCATTTAAAATAAGAATCATGCTGAGGAGAAACAGTTAACTTGTAGACTTGGCAGTGACCTTTCCTAAGAAGAATCTAAATATTAATCTAATGTCTTATTAGTGTAGTCTGACTGGCACAGCAGAGCACCAGAGGATCCTCCTTTTATGTTAAAATTGATCTTAAAGTTCTAGCAGATTACTTCAAGGTCAATCACTTGGACCAATTCTGTATCCTACTAAGAGTACATTCAGATTTTTTTCCATGTAAAAAATATTGTTGAAATTTGCTGAAGACTCTGGGATTTCTGCCGTCAATTTGCTAATTAAAGTTTGGTGAATTGGTACCACATTGACGTCACTCCTTATTTTTCAGAGATTTTAAATCCACATCTGAAAACCTAGGGCACCGATTCCCATTGGACGCAAACGGACATAAACTACCCTCAGATTCCTTTTGAATTATCCTTTTTTTTTTAGTTTGCCCAATTATCACATGTTGCCAATCCGTTGTGGTTTGGTCATACATTTTTGTGTGATTATTTTTTTTAGATTTCAGAAAATAACAGAAAAAACACAATACTGCTACAATGACACTGAAACTTGTGAATACAGCCTAAGGCCATGTTCACATGGCGTAAGACACCCGCTCTTCTGTGACCCAGCCAGGTCACAGAATGGCAGGTGTCAGAGAAGATCATCTTAGCCGATACTGCAGTACTGGACGGATGATTTTCATTCCTGCTGAATCCGGATGCAGGCTCACCTGTGTGCGCCCGCATCTGAAGTCCCCGCTGCACACAATGGAGCTTGTGGCCGGAGCCGCACGCTCTATTGTGTGAACTTACAGGTTCTCTGCAGATGCTTTTCAATGAATAGTGGCCGCAGAAAACTAATATGTCAGTTTTTCGTGTGGCCGGATGGAATCCTGGCTGGAGCGTATACTATGTGTATATGCTCCGGCTGGGATTCCATTAATTGCAATACAACGTATGTTGTGTAAAAATCATGGCCATTGTTGCAAATTGCAACATCGGTCGTGATTTATACACAACATACGTTGTGTGAACATGGCCTAAGGGCTTATTCCCATGTCCCGATTCAAAGTGTTTCCCCGCTCCAGGTCTGATATTGATACATCATGCCAGGCCGGGAAACATTCCATAAGAGGGCTTCCCTGCCTGTAGAATATGGGGCGTAGGATTAAGACCTTACAGTAATGATCACATAGATCATATGAACTTGGAAGTAAAAATTTGTAATGTCTACTGTCACAGATACATTTTGTGTAGGTATTGGAAGACACAGATTCACAAAATTTAGGGTGCTGTGAATTTTGCTGAAAATATGATTGTATCTAAAAGGACCTTTAAAGGGGTTGTCCAGCGAAAATCTTTTTCTTTCAAATCAACTGGTGTCAGAAATTTATATAGATTTGTAATTTTCTTCTATTAAAAAATCTCAAGTCTTCCCATACTTATTAGCTGCTGTATGTCATGCAGGAAATGTTGTTTTATTTTCAGTCTGACACAGTGCTCTCTGCTGACATCTCGGCCGAGACAGGAACTGTCCAGAGCAGGAGAGGTTTTCTATGGGGATTCCTAGAAAACCGAGACAGAGTTCCTGTCTCGGCCAGAGATGTCAGCAGAGAGCAGTGTGTCAGGCTAAAAATAAACCAATATTTCCTGCATGATATATAGTAGCTAATAAGTATGGGAAGATTCGAGATTTTTTTAATAGAAGTAAATTACAAATCTATATAACGTTCTGATATCAGTCTATTTGAAAGAAAAAGATTTTCGCTGGACAACCCCTTTAAGTGAGGGAGGTAATCCTCAGTGTGTCGGGATATAATCCCTATTATCCATCTCTAATAGGTTTATGAGTGGGCATACTTCAAAACCTCTTACCACAAGTTTGTAAGTAGGACTTTACATGGAATACCCCCTTAAGGGTGGGTTCAGACGTGACTGATCTGCAGCGGATTTCACACTGCAAGTTTGGAGAGAAATCCACTGTGGATCCTTCCCTGTCAGTTTCAATGAGATCATATACTTGCAGGGGGATATTCATCCCGCTGCAATTATGTAAAAGTCAGCCCCCTCAGCCAGGTACATGCATTACCGGTCCGCACTCCAGCTTGCTTCTAGGGTTCCCGGTGTCTAGACGTCCTGCTCAGCTAACTAGTGCACTGCGGCAGGGCAGCATTCTGATTGGCTCAGCAGGACGTCCAGACACTGGATAACCCCGAAAGCCAGAGCGCAGATCCTTAATGTATGTACCGGGCTGAGAGGGCTGAGTATGTAATCTCATTGGAAGTGACAGGGAAGGATCCGCAGTGGATTTTGCTGCAAACATGCAGCGTGAAATCTGCTGTGGATCCGTTATGTGTGAACCAACCCTAAATCATGTTCCAATATGTCTCTCAAAGTAAATTTATAAAATATTATGAACAGAACAAAAGCTGTTTGTGAACAATGTTTTTGGTCTTGGTCTAATAACATACTAGACATATATCTATCCTAAGATAATAAGGAAGAAAATACTAAAAGGGCGGACTAGATGGACCCAGTGGTCTTTTTCTGCCGACAATCTTCTATGTTCCTATGTTCCTAACCATGATTATGCTATTATAAATTATATTCATTAGAAAAAAAAGGGTCTAATATAGTAATTTGATGTCCACAGCTAATATACTGTACAATGCTACGTTAATATACTGTACAAGGACGTTATTAAAGCAAATTTACCACCAGTAAATACAGTAGCTTTTTTGTTTATTAAATTAATAAGCTGGTGCGGCATGCTTTGTTTGATTCACGGCCCTGATCCAGCTCACGGTGCCGGTCTATCTATGGGCAGCGGCCAGGGGAGAAGCACTGGAGCCGGGCTGGAAATGATGCAGAATCATTTATTCTAATGGAGCCATGACACAGGGGGAAGTGGGTTTCGTCCCACTGAGGGCTGGCCGGCCCACCTTCAGTGCTTCATCCCTGGCCAGTAGTCGGCAATAGACCAGCCCCGTGCACGGAAATTGGGTAGCAGTTAAAAAAAGGACCGTGCCACTGACATCCCAGAGCTAGTGCCAGCCTATACATGTTCTAGCTTTCAACTTATTATGGTGGGGAAAAAAAAACATTTTCTCTAAAGGTCTGTATTGAAAATGTTGCTGCTTTTCTATAGCCCTATACTATATGCAATTTAAAGAAAAGGCCATCAGATAAGTTGTTTGAAAGGTCTTATATAGAGATGAGCGAACCTCGAACATGCTCGAGTTGATCCGAACCCGAACTTTCGGCATTTGATTAGCGGTGGCTGCTGAAGTTGGATAAAGCCCTAAGGCTATGTGGAAATCATGGATATAGTCATTGGCTGTATCCATGTTTTCCAGACAACCTTAGAGCTTTATCCAAGTTCAGCAGCCCCAGCTAATCAAATGCCGAACGTTCGGGTTCGGATCGACTCGAACCAGAACCCGGTTTGCTCATCTCTAGTCTTATATCTCTCTTTGCCTGAAGAGGCTTCTTAGCTGATTTATGAACAAATCAAAGGTCAACTTTACCCTGGTCATAAATCCACTTGGAACTTTCTTTACAAAGTAAGGGTTGATCACAAACCCACCAGAAAGGGCCAGCTGTTGGGCACCACCCCCAGATGGCACTTTACCCAGTGCCCTGATATCAAAAGGTCACTTTGCACACTTTGGAGCCTTTTATTCTGAACACACTGATAAATATGTATCAATGTCTTTCAGATGTTTATAGCTACATCTAATAAGAAACTTGCAGTTACCTTTAATTTCCTTTCGGGATTAAATATAGATCTCAACATATGTATTCATAAATACTAAAGGTTTTATCAGCAAACTCTTCTGACAATCCACTGTTACCTAGCAACAAATCACAGAATAAGCTATTCATTCATCAATAGAAATAGATGGAACCTTGGTCCGTCGTCTCCCTCTTTACACTGGATTTAAAGGGAAATCCTCACACACTTTTAGACATGGGCTGGTTAATGGGAGTATTCCAACAGGTTTAAGCATATTAACCTGCTGGTATAGGGTTACAGGGCATGATGCAGTGATCATAATGTTAACTTTATAATGTTCTTCTGCTGTACTTTTTCCAGGAAACCTGCCCACTCCTGTGGTATTGAGCTGCCCTCTGCAATGCCCCTACAGGTGCAGTAACTATTGCCTGTAGGTTATGTTACTGCAGGGGGGCAGCTCAGTATTCATGAGTAGGTATTGTTACAGGAACAGACGACTGGTCTGCAGTTAAAGGAAGAAAATTAGAAAATCCTGCTGGCCGGGGCAGGGGGGAAATTGTTTACATGTACTAACTTACCTCTCCCGGAGCCCGCAGAGAACAGTGGGACTTGCCGCGAGACCCCCCTGGGCTCTGGGATCTCCGGGGCTGACCCGTCACACCCCGCCTAATGGACTGGCTGCTCAGCCAGTCAGGGACTGGTATGGGAAGCTGCTCCAGTCACTGATTGGTTTCGCGATCAGTCCATCAGCGGGACAGGCCCTTTTTCCTGTGTCGTGATGTCATTACAACTCGGGAGAAAGTGCCGCGGGCACGGGCAGAGGTAAGTTAGTACTTCTAATCAATTCCCCCCCTGCCCCTGCCTGCTGCTAGATTTTATATTCCGCAGGACTTCTCCTTTAAGGATGAAGTAATGCCCCCAGGTCATTAGTATATTTTGCACGATAGATCCCTTTAAAGGTATTTGTCCGTCAGCATGCTTGCGTGTATACTTACCCGGGCTTATCTTGTTCCTGTGGAATGGCGTTATTCTTGTGTTCTACCACCAGTCAGGTCCCACCGGCGCTCCCACAGTATATCTCCTCGGACTGCCCCAAGTCTATGGATGCCAGAAGTCACTGTCCTATGTGCATCTTAATAAGAGCGCTCTTATAGAGACACATAAAAGACAGGGGCTTCCAGCCTCTTCACTGTAGACTCTGGAGATTTCAGAGAAGTTGCCAAAAATGGGTATTGTAAAATTGCCCTCCATGTTAACAGAGCACTGGACAGCAGCCTGCCATTAGAATAAGGCTTTATAATGGATCTTTAGAGCATTGATACTTTCATTGAATCTAAAATAGAACTAACTGTAAGTAATAAGAGATTCTTACTCTTTATGTCTAATACACTTGTATAGTTCTGTACTTGTGAACGTAGATCTCCCTGTTACTAAGGAATCCACAGGTAGCACACCGACACCAAATCTATATAGAAATAATTTGCTGTTTCAGATAAATTCTGGAGTAAAACCAACAACTTCCTGCCAATGAACATGAACACAAGCATGTACTGAGCCTTACTGTCCTCTTCCTACTGCCTATTGTATCTTCCTCAATACACTTATTTCAAAGGTTATAAATTGTTGCTATGCTTCCTCTCGCTGTGAATTCATGTCTTACAGCTTTCCTCCAGTTGACTACATCTCTCCCTCCCCGTCTCGCTCATGCACATGCTCCCCCTGCAGTAAGATAAGGAATGAGACTCTCGACACCGGCTTCTGTAGCAGATTGAAGAGAGTCGGTGCTAAGCAAATAACGGATCAGCATCTTACATCAACTCTGTATTTATTGAGCCTACCTTTGTGGTGCGGGACCAAGAACTGCCATCCTAAGCCTGCTGAAGGTAGGTAGGGCATTGATAACAGATGCTTACAGAAGCCATGTTCTTGTCATTTCACTAACTGGTTAATCATTATGAAGACATATTAGCAATCTCCAGACCCTTTGTGACAATAAATGCTTATCCTAAGTGCCGAAACCACCTGCAGAACAACTCAAGGAGATCTCTTGTTGGCACATAGGAACAATGGTCATTTTCTATAGCTCAAGCTTTACAGATTTGATATTTAACGTTCCTCTATAACAATCACCTTTTTTTCTGAACAGAGTGCAAATTGTATTTTGCAGTACTATAAAATATATTTTGCCTTTAGCACTGTAATAAGCGATGTACATGTAGCTGCCAATCAAGACTGGTTGCCAGGCAGCAAATATTGTCATAGCAAGCCGTAAAAACACTTGGCATTCTTATTTTCACAAAATCATAGGGGGAAATTTTCACTCTGAAAATATTTTAATGTGAAATGGTCACCAATCTGCTTTTGGAGAATGAAAGGTTCAGATAGACGCATAGTAGTTTTTTATTGCTGGTAGATGAACTAGGAAAGTTAAGCTATCATTCCTGATTCCATACACATGCAGATCGGATTGGGTCACCATGTCTGTTCATTTCAATTGTACCACCACATATGTTTCCATTCGTCCCCCAGGGGCAATAAAGATTGGACAGGTTCAGATCCAATCTATCTGATCTTTCTTCCTTCCCGGTGACAGAACACTGGGGGAACCATCAGGAATGAACTAATGGAATGAGATGTTAAGTTGAGGACTCATTACTCACTTATACCAGGAATGTTTTTATGTAACTACTAGCTGTACATGTTACAAAGTATTTTTTAGGGCTAAGTGGTGTTGCTTCTATGTGATGATCTAACTGCTTTCCTGAGATATTATGTCTAAGATATTGCCGTACCTGAATAAGTGCAGACATGCTTCTTTATACCTAGAGTAAGATGCTGATGATGTCTGTGAAAAAAGGGGATGAGGGATCTGCGGAAGTGGTAGTTAGGTGTTCTTTTACCTAGGGGAAAGGTTTAGTTTGTTGCCCTAGCCTTGTATATAAATACTCCAGCCAAGACAAGGTTACTTTTTGGCATATCCTTTGGTCTGTTTTTCTTTTTCCTTTCTATGCTTTGTATAATAATACAGTCACATTCTTCAGCCATTGATTTCCACTGTAATAGGAAACATAACTAATAATGAGTGAACCTCATGAGATTCATTTTGGGATGTTCCACTTCTCATTTCAGATTCATCGCATATTTGGATTCGGCTATACTCCATATGCCATATGGGCCAGGTGCAGAGTGTTTGGGTCAGTGAGTGTAAGAAATTAAAGGAGAAACCCCATGAAACTAAAACATTACAGGAAGGCAGGGGATGTGGGAGCATAATAAGCAAGTACACCCATTTTCGTGCCCTGTAGAGCCAATCCCAGAACTCGCTGACAGCCACCAGCCACCTGCAGTTCTTGCAATGTCATGTACCTAGCTAATCGATTGCCTGATTAGCCAATCAGTGATTGGGGTGGGACACCACCCCAGTGACTGACTGGCTTAGCAGGCCAACGATTAGCTGGGCCACAACATTTCTGCTGGAGGAGCCGAGTACGTGACGTACCCCGATACTAAACAAAAAATTACAGCCACTGGCCGTCAGCGAGACCTGGAAACAGTGCAACGGAGACACAGGAATGGGTGAGTATACGTTATTATGTTCCAGAACCCCCCTACCTTACTGCCTTTTTTAAATGTCACAGGACTTCTATTTGAAGTGGCAATGCAATAATATAAGCAGTGATACATTCTTGTTTACTATAAAGGAGCAGGGACTTCTGCCAAAATGAGGGGTGTCCCTTCTACTCTACTTGCGAGGGAAGTGTAAAAATATTCACCATATTCACCAGCTCCCAACTCATCTGAAGCCTAGCCCAAATCTGGATTTTTCTCTGTGATTTTTCACTTTTTTTTTGTTTATTTAATGGCATACACAACTTAAGGTAATATCTACTGTATTTTCCAGAGTATAAGAGGACTGGACATATAAGACGACCCCCAACTTTTCCAGTTAAAATAGTTGGGGGTATACTCTTGGGATATACTCTCCGTATAAGAGTACCCCTCATTCAACGCACACCAAATTAAAATTAATTAGAAACATCAGACAGCAGTGAGATCTGAGAGGCAGAGAAGGAGCTACAGTAATACTGGTAAGATACAAGGATGGCCAGACAGGTTAAAGAGGTGTATTTTTCTGGGCACAGCGCCGCTCTAACGTATCTTTTTTTTCCATACCCCAGACGCCTGCAACTTGCTCTGCCCTTCATACAGTTGTCGCATGAGGCAGGGATGAGGCCATTGTTGAGCTCCCCCAATCCCCCAACCATATTCAATGACCGCAGATTTTCCAGTCCGGTTCTGTCATCTTATAGGACACCCGCCATATAAGACGACACCCGGCGTATAAGATGACCCCTGACTTTGGAGAAGATTTTCCTGTTTTTTTTTTTTTTTTTTTTTAATTTAAATATTTTTTATTTCAGTTATATATTGTTTAAATATAAAAGCATAGAGAAGTAAGTATCAAACAGCAGAAGTGATATTAATACATACCCAACATGGGTCGGGGCAAGAGCACTGGAGGCGGGCCGGCCCGCCCCAGTGGGAGGGAATTCCCTACCCTCTATGACGTGGGTCCATTAGAATCAATTGACCCGCGTCATAGAGGGGCGACGGTTTCCTCCCACTGGGGGCGGCCAGGACTGTTCACAAAAATGGATCGTGGCACCCACTTCCCCATGACGGCGCTGTTCTATCCGTGGATCATATTAACCTCTTAAGGACATATGCCATACCCGTATGGCATATGTCCACAAGAGGAGTTCAGAGGGGGGCCGCGCCGTTACCCCGCTCTGAACTGCCGCGATCCCGACTGCTATCTGCAGCACGGGACTGCGGGTATTAGTGAGAGAGGACCGATCGCCGCTCCCGCTAATTAAGATGGTTAGATGCACCTGTCAAACATGACAGCTACATCTAACAGTCTTATTTGCAGCCCATCCCTGGTGTCTAGTGGCTGGATCCCCCCCCCCCCCTTGCAATGCGATCGCGGAGGGGGGATCCCTTGGTCTTACCAGGCCGGGCCTCAGTGTCTTCATTAAAATAAAAACCCTCCCCTAATAAAAGTCTGAATCACCCCCCCCCCTTCCCATTATTTAAATTAAAAAAAATAAATAAAAATGTTTGTATCGCTGTGTGCGTAATCGCGTGAACTATTAATTTATCACATTCCTGATCTAGAACGGTAAACTGCATAAGCGCAAAGACCTGCCAAAGTGATGGTCGCATCAAATCCAGAAAAATTGTAGTAAGAGACGATAAAAAAGTCGCATATATGCAATCAAGGTACCGATAGAAAGAACACATTATGGCACAAAAAATTACACCTCATACAGCCCCATAGACCAAAGAATAAAAGCGTTATAAGCATGGTAATAGAACAATAAGAAACGTTTTTGTTCTATAGAAGGTTTTATTTTTTTTAAAAGCCATCAAATAATATAAGTTATGCATGTTGCGTATCGTTTTAATTGTACCGACTTGAGGAACATATATAACATCTTACATTTTTCCTTAGAGAAAACGCGCTTATAATTTTTTTCTGGTTTGGCAGCATATTTTATGCAAAAATTATGTCTGCCATTGCAAAGTACAATTAGTGACGCAACAAATAAAGGCTCATCTAGGCTCTCTAGCTGAAAAATGCAAGTGCTATGGCCTTTTAAACACAAGGAGGAAAAAACGAAAACGCAAAAACGAAAATTGGCTCTGTCCTTAAGAGGTTAAAGAGGCTGTACCTGATGGTTAGAAAAAACATAGCCGACGGAGACAGAAGGTATGTTTTTCTTTGTTGGTCTTTATATATTCTAGCTCTTCGAAACTATTCCTGTACCATCTCCCTCATTCTTCACATCTGAACTAGAAACTGTAAAAAGTAAATATATTTGAATGGGATCGCAGGTGTGTATCCATTTTCATGCCCTATTAAAGCCAAAGGAATGAGTTTTCCTGACCTCAAATAGTATTATTATACAAGAAGCAGTCTAAGGAATTTACCTCCCTGTAGTGGAGATGAAGGGGCAGACTGCGCACTGCCGCATGCGGCAGCCCCTTCGTTCTAACTATTGGCGGGGTTCTCAGCAGCTGGATCCCTGACCGATATACACTTCTGACATGTCGCTATGACAGGTCAGAAGTTTTTCAAAATTGTAATTACACTTTAAGATTAAAATTATTGTCCATAATGGCTGATAATCAGCCAAATACGGTCGATAATCACTTAGGGCCACATGTATCATCCTGCGAACGGATGATTTTCGGCGGAAAGTGCCGATTTGCATATTATTTTATACGCAAATGGCCGATTTGCGAATAAAATATTCGCAAATCGGCACTTTCCGCCGAGTACGCCAGGGGGGCGGAAAGTGGGCGTGTAGTGGGCGGAACGGAGGGCGCGGACTCAGAGTCCGCGCGATTTACCATCCGTTCCGCCCAAATATAGGCCGAAAACCTACTCCAGTCCTCAGCTGGCGTAGGTTTTCGGCGGTGCGCACCGGCGCAAACGGGATTTATGTAGAGGCAGTCCGCCTCTACATAAATCTCCGTAGCGCCGGAGCTGCGGGGGCATTTTTAAGTCCGGCGTAAAAAACGCCGGACTTAATAAATGCCCCCCTTAGTGTATAAGGGTCTTAAGAGTGCTTTTCCACAGGCAACTGCCCAATACTAGAGTCTATGTACAAATTAAGCAGAAAATGATCCACTCACAATCACTGGATCATTCATACTGCAGTTCACTTCCTTTGATTTTGGCAGCACATCCTGTGTACATGCCAACAAACTATTCAACAATACATGCAATCAATCAAATTAAAATGATATGCTCATTCATAGCTGTGACTTTTACACAGGGCAATATCAGTCCATTCAGTCAACAACCATGTACACATTAAAGAGAATCTGCATGGATTTCTGAGATAAGGTGACAAGGGTGTTCTAGCGCTCAGCTAGTTCTCATTGCTGCTACTACTGCTAAGCTGCTACTACTGCTGCTGCTAATACAAGAGGGCAGCCTTGATTTACTATAAGGGTACAAACTCATTGGGTGGATCCGCAGTGAGTTTCTCGCTGCGAATTCACAGTGAGACCTGCTGCGGATCCCTGCCCTGTACAGTTTATGGGCAGACAAACTTGCGGCGGGGCAGCGCATTGATTGGCTGAGCGGGACATGCCGGGAACCCCCGAAGCAAACCAGAGTGGGGACTAGGTGATGTATACGCTCCCGCGCCTGGGGGTTAATGGGGCGGGCTTCGGACATACCCGCTGTGGGATGTCCATCCTTCTGCGAGTTTGTCTGCCCATAGACTGCACAGGGCAGGGATCCGCAGCGGGTCTCGCTGCGAATTCGCAGTGAGAAGCTCGCTGCGGATCCGCCCAATGAGTTTGTAGCCTAAGACAGTGAGGTGCTCTGGGGCAGTGGCATAGCATGTGTGTGGGGGCTGGGGGTTGGTTAGCCCAGACCTAAAATTCGACAAAATGTTGTGCCCCTAAGGCTGTTAAGTAAGTGGAGATGTGTACATATATGTATGACCACATAGCAATTTGTAGTGTCACAGCACAGGGTGCTGTCCATGGCTCCTGAGTAAGTAACTCTCTCAGGCTCACACAAGTGGTAGATGGTGTGGTTGTGGCTCCCCACTAGGTGTCACTACTGTCTTTATTCTGTACAATGCACAGCTCAAAGAGGACCTCTCACCCCTGATGCCGGGGTGACAGGCTCCAGACCCCCCGCTAGAGCCCCACGTACTTGATCGCGCCACTGAGATGAGTCCGACGCTCATAGAGAATGAACGGTGAGTCCGACGCGATCAAGTAAGTATGAGGGGCTCTAGCGGGGGGTCGGGAGCCTTTGGCGTCGGGGGTGACAGGTCCTCTTTAAGGAGTACAAGGGTTAACTATGTTATGTATCACATGTTATGTATTGATCAGTCACAGGTGCCGGTGTTTTCTCTATCCTATCTTCTCTTTCTCACACACACTCACACTCAGCCCTACCACTCATAGGAGGGTTAACATAGCCCCTGTAGGAGGAGTTAGTTCTTGGTGGGAGGCAGTAGGGAATCTAGATTTGGTTCTCAGCTTGAGAGGAAGCTAGCTACAGAGTCTCCATTCTTGCCCACCTCCAGTGCTTTAGCCGAGGCCATAGCCAGGGGAATGGAATGGAGCTGTATGCCGAAACTGCATTGTGGTCCAAAAAAAAAAACATCTGCAGCACCAGTTTCCCGATGCTAGCGCCATTTTATCCATGTGAAGCACTTAAAGCAAATGTATTGTAGGTACATTCATGTTAAATTTTTGAATTAAATGTTTTAGCAAAGTCATATCTGTAAGGCTATGTTCACACTGCGTAAAACTAGGGCCGTAGTTCTCGCCGCAGAACTACGGCCGTAGTTTTGCGGGGTGGGACATAGCCTATGTGCAATGGGATCCCGGCCGGAGCGTACACACATCGTATACGCTCCGGCCGGGATCTGTGCGGCGCCGGAAAAAACTGACAGGTCAGTTTTCTGCGGCCGGAATTCAGTGAATTCCGGCCGCAGAAAGACCTGTCAGTTCACACAGTGAAGCGAGCGGCTCCGGCAGCTCGCTTCACTGTGGGCTATGGGAGGCTCTGATGCGGGCGCACGCATATGCGCCCGCATCAGAGCTCTGTGGCCGGAAAGATCATCCGGCCAGAGATCGTCCGTTACGTGATCCGGCCGGGGTCACGGAACGGCCGGTCTCATACGTAGTGTGAACATAGCCGGGTAAGACTGTAAAAATGTCTACATTTGTACACCTAACTGAAATACACATAAACCTTTTTTATATGTATCTGAGGTAAAGGGTTCATCTAGTAATCAATAAGCTGCAGCACTTTTACATAGAAGTGCTTCTAATTATCCTGCTCAGGAAGCAACCTCAATTACAGCACAAGAGGCTGTAAATATGAAATGTGTGCTTACAGCTTGCTCTGGAGAAGCAGCATTTACTTATACATAATCATCTGTAACAGGTTCCAAATGAACTGTAACCATTGGTAAAAGCATATTTACTAAACATGGGCCATAAAATAAGCTATTCATAAAGTATTCTCTTTTCAGTAGAGAGATCCATTAGGACCTGTTTATTGCCAATATGAATTCTGAACTTCTCAATAAAGTTTTCCATCAGCACAGATATATTGTAAAATGCTTTTTTGCTCAATTATGATATAGCTCGGAGTTATTGCTGCTTCATTTTTAGGTATATTTTTAGATGTCATCTGTGCTGATTTGAAGAAATATGATTCAGTTCACATTCTCCTTATACACTCTTATATGGCTATGTTCCCACTTCAGGAGCATAGCACAGTAAGTTGCTGTCTTGTCAAATAGACGGCTGCGAATAATGATCATGATTAGAGATGAGCGAATTTACAGTACAAATGAAGCAAATAGTTCCGTTAGCTTGGCAATCGGCTTACCAGTCAGCTGCCTATGAAGTCTGTGCCGCTCTGCCCCAGATATATATCATGATGGAAATTTTTATTAGACGGCAGTCATTTAACAGCAAATAATGGCAGTTGTCTTATAACAATGGCCATTATTGGCCATTGTTATAAAACAACTACCATTATTTGACGGTGTGTAACCATAGCCTATGCAATAATTTCTGCCATCATCATGGTATAGAATGGCATAGTATGTGGGAAAAGATTCAGTATAATTTGTAAAATAATGTTCCAAATCTGTGTATTTTTGGTCTTGGGAGACAGATGAGCAGTCCAAACCAGTGACTCAAAGCCTTCTCTATATGAGCATAACTGTAAAGATAGCTGACCAGAGCTTTGATGACTGTATTGTAAGTTAAATTAAATATTTTATGCATCAATCTGCTCAGCTCCCCCTCCTCAATAACATGCTGCCTGCAGAACAGACTGCATTGACAATGTGACAGGTTCCCTTTAACGGCAACTGCAGTACCGGCCAGATGATCTTCATTTGTGCTGAATTGGAATGCGGGCGCATCCATGTGTGTCCGCATCCTGATTCACCATGGCTGACAATGGAGAGTGCGGCCGGAGTCGCACTCTTCATTGTGGGACCTGTCAGGGTTGTGCTGCCGCTGTTCAATGAATAGCTGACTGTCTGTCAGTTTTAGGGAAAAAATCCTTTTCAACGATCAATGATCAATGAATTTAGTGACTATAACTTGCACTGCTCTTACAGTAAAGAATCTTATTCTGTGCTGGTATAGTAACCTTCTTTCTAGACATAGGGAATGTAGCTTTGTTATAGATACAGTCCTGGGTATAAATAGATCATGAGGGAGTTCTCTGCGTAAACCCCTGGTATATTTTTTTTTCTAAACTAAGTGAGTAATGCTAATAAATTGATAGTGTCTATTCACATTAGCCATGAATTCATTTATAATTACAGGTCATTTATGCCACCAGCCCCAGCCGCTGACCTAACAATTATTAATAGTGGGAGGGAGCTGCATGTTCTGCGCTTAAGCGCTCAGATAGGAAAATCACATAACTATCACTTGTGGGATAAATAAAGGAAAAAATTTACACATTTTAGAAAATGTTAATGCTTAGAGTCTATTATGTAAATGTACCAGAACAGTGGTATGATTAGATCGAAAATACGTGATACTTTAATTTACACAAACCATATGGAAAGGACTTTCCTTCAGTGTTTCCATGCCCATGGCCATAATATGGCTCCATACAATCTACAGCACCCAGCCAGCCCAATTTCATACAGAGGCATACAGAGTTTTCTTCTTTGTCCAATTCATGTAAGAAACTGTGATCTATCAGATGTTTTATTATAGAAGAATGCTTCTAGGGGGAAATACCGTCCTAATACAGCACCACACAGAGCAACACAGTATGCAGGCGCAGTCTACCGCCATACAGCCTCCCACACATTGCTCCAAGGATGATTTTTCATGTGTAGCAACTGAAAACAGACATGCTACTCAGCTATTTGTGCTTGTGGAGCCATAAAGTGTCAGAGACTTGTCATTTACTTCTATAAAGAAAAAAAAAACTCAAGTCTTCCACTACTTATCAGCAGCTGTATGTCCTGCATGAATTGGTGTATTCTTTCCTGTCTGGAGAGCAGTAGAGGTTTTCTATGGGGATTTGATGCTGCTCTGGACAGTTTCTGTCCCAGAGAGTGTTGTATCAGACTGGAAAGAATACAGCACTTCCTGCAGGACATACAGTAGCTGATAAGTACTGTAAGACTGGAGATTTTTTAATAGAAGAAATTTTTTTTCCCCCTGAACTCTCCCTTTAACATTCGTCACCCAGGGCAAATCCACTTGCTGAAAACCCTGGGGAATTTAATATAAGACCAACATTTTGAACCTGAACTTTGAAGTAGTGTTGTGACAAGCCAAGTCATGTGCACATCTGCCCCTTTGATACTTTTAGATTATCCATATGATATACTCACTAGGTAATTCTTAAGCAACTAGGCATAATGAATGGCTCTACAGTGTATGATGCCCATGGGTGAAATCTAATCACTGTTAAGAAGTGCCCTGAAATGCCCTATTAACAGTATAAATCATGCATCACTACTTTTCATCTTTTAAACATTTCACTCTTGCTTTGCACAGCAGCAATCTCCTATTTAATCAGGCGGAACTGTTATATTTGTAACCACAGCGCTAGTGGCTGAAGGCTGGTGTATAGCAGTTTATTACTGAATAAAACATTTCATTCACTGCCGAATATTTTTGATTGCTTTAGTAGCATTTTATCACAAGAGATTTGCATCTCAACTATTACTGCTGTCAGCCTGTTGGTCTCCAGCAAGAGTAATGCTGCATTAAGACGGGGATTCCCGATTTGGACCAAAGTTGCAATTCTCGGAGTAATACTAATAACTGCAAGATATTACAGGATTTTATAGTATCTTCATACTATAGGCTGACAGTTAATGAAAGTATGGTATATTGTATATATGGTGTATATACCTTTAGGGCAGAGGAAGAATTTGCACCCAGAGCCAATTTACTGCATAAGATTATGGTCACACATAGTAAGAGACTGGCCGTTCCGTGACCTGGCCGGTTCACGGAACGGCCGGTCTCAAAAAAGATCAAAAGACCGGCTGGATGATCTTTAGCATCGCAGAGTTCTTATGTGGGTGCATCCGTGAGCACCCGCATCAGAACTCACAACAGCACACAATGGAGCGAGCAGCCGGAGCCGCTGGCTCCACTGTGTGCACTGACAGGGTTTTCTGTGGCGCGCCCGCATCAAAGCTCCCCACAGCACACTATGGAGCGAGCGGCCTTTCTGTGGCGCGCCGGCATCAGTACTCCCCACGGCACTCAATGGAGTGAGCGGCCTTTCTGCAGTGCACCGGCATCATAAATCCCCACAGCACACAATGGAGCGAGCAGCCTTTCTGCGGTGCGCCGGCATCAGAACTCCCCACAGCACACAATGGAGTGAGCGGCCTTTCTGCAGTGCGCCGGCATCAGAAATCCCCACAGCACACAATGGAGCGAGCAGCCTTTCTGCGGTGCGCCGGCATCAGAACTCCCCACAGCACACAATGGAGCGAGCAGCCTTTCTGTGGTGCGCCCGCATTAGAACTCCCCACAGCACACAATGGAGCGAGCAGCCTTTCTGTGGTGCGCCTGCATCAGAACTTCCCACAGCACACAATGGAGCGAGCAGCCTTTCTGTGGTGCGCCTGCATCAGAACTTCCCACTGCACACAATGGAGTGAGCGGCATTTCTGTGATGCGCCCGCATTAGAACTCCCCACTGCACACAATGGAGCGAGCAGCCGGAGCCACTCGCTCCACTGTGTGCACTGAACGGGTTTTCTGCGGCCACTATTCACTGAATAGCGGCCACATAAAACTGGCATGTCAGTTTTCTATGGCGCCGCTAGGGATCCCGGCTGGAGTGTATACTATGGGGGAGATTTATGAAACATGGTGTAAAGTAGAGCTGGCTCAGTTTCCCCTAGCAACCAATCAGATTCCAACGTTCGTTCCTCACAGACTTTTTGGAAAACGAAAGGTGGAATCTGATTGGTTGCTAGGGGCAACTGAGCCAGTTTCACACTACACCAAGTTTGATAAATCTTCCCCTTTGTGTATACACTCTGTCCGGGATTCCCTCAGCCTGCAGCACTACGTGTAACAACGGCCATGATCTCTGCGGAACTTACATATTGTTAACATAGCCTAAGACGTTAATAATATTATAAACAGCATACAGCAGGTTGGAACTCAGTTACAGAATTTGATTTGTAGCTTAGAAGCAACTTACACCTTTCTTGAGGTCCTCATACATTGTACAGTCACTTCTTTCAATCAAAGTTTGGCTATGTTCCCACGACAGGATTTCACAGCCATCTTTCCGGACGGCCATCATAAAGAAGTCCATTGGTTCACAATGACGGCTGCAATTCGTGATCGTGATAATTGTTTATGGACGTTTTTACCATCTTTACTGAGGTGGTGGAGTGCCAGGAATACCACTTTTCCATTTTTTTAATGAAAACAAATATGTTGTTTTATGAGAGATAACCCTATTTGAGAATGACGATCATCAGAATTCACAATACAGGACAACCTAAAAATGGATTGCCAGGTGAAGCCACAGCCTTTTCTCTTCCTTGGTTATTACAATATAAAAAACATAGGATTTTATGGTGTTAGCTCAGATGAATGTAATATAAGGAGGGCTTGAGTCTGCCAGAATAAGAGGAGCTCTCTGCTTTGGCTTATAGTGGGTGATGCCAAGCAGGAGACTCCCTTCTATTGTGTCTCTATAGTCCCTTTACAAAGGTTGTCCAGGAAAAACTAACCACAGGATAGGGGATAAGTAAGAGATCGCGAAGTGTCTGACCTCCATAACCCCCACCGATCTTCATAACGGCCCATAGTTCCTTTGTTATGAACGCAGCAACATGTATGGCATGTGACCCACTGCTCTATTCATACTGTACCTAGTACAGCTCTTTCAAATGGCTCCATAGGTAGGAATAGAGATGCGAGTCATGTGCCGTACCCGCTGGTGTATTCATACCAGAGGAGCCGAGGGTGATACGGAAATCGGCCAGGGAAGGGGGGGTGGTTGTACGGAGGTCAGACCCTCCGCAATCTCTTACCCTTCCACTTTACCCCTATCCTATGGATAGGGGACAAGTTAGTTTTGCCTTAACAACCTCTTTAAGGGGTACTGTTTTTGAAGGGACCCAACAGAAAATCAGGGCAGTAAAAGTGATTATTATTAAATAGGACATACTATATGTACAACTGGTACAGGGGCCCACCATCAATCTAGAGTAAAATACACATAATACCACTCAATACTATTTATTACAGTAACCTGAATACTTGGATTGGACTCACGTCCATTTCCTGGTGCACTAAAGGGAATACATTTTTTGGAAGTGATGGAGGTACTCTATGACTAGCATGCCATTCTCTTATTTTCTAATCTCTTACAACCTTGTTAATGAAGAATTTTACCAGATGGTAGAATTATAGATTTCTTCTTTGCGAGGAATTACAAACAAGAAGAAGAAGGGATAATAATTATCGATTTTTCACAGCTTCACTTTGCTTTGCTGTCTGTTTGACAGTCGCAGCCTTTTAACTAATATGCAGCAGGGATTTGTTTTTGTTATTGCTAAAAGGATAGCTCTGGTGAATTAGGGGTTAAAAAAGTTGAAGACTTGTATCTGGTAAAGTTGCAGTCACTTCCCACGCAGCATGGCATCTATCAGCCCCTCCATACAGCCAATCCAAATCAGAAAGCCTTTCATACAAGAGAACATCCCTTACGCTTGTGTGTGGGGGAGCCAGGCTGCTTCGTTCTACCCAAGTCATACTTCTGACTAATCTACATGTAGCTCCCAAGGCTCCAGTTTCCATGGTAATTCTCCTTAACAAATGAAAGCGTGGGTTTGACACAGCTGATGTGACAGTGGGGGAACCAGAATGAGAAAATGTGCTTCTCGAAGTTCTTATTTATTAGAATATTGCTGGACTGAAATATGGCACCTTTCACCAACAAAATAACAGCCGTGACATATTGTGCAGGCCCATCTAATGCTGACAAAAACAGCTCTGACCTGTCAGGCACCCGCAAGACTCCTCAAGATTGCTGAAGGTGTCCTGTGGTATCTAGGCATGACATTACAAGCAGATCCTTCTACGATAATTTTATCAGCTTTTAGCTATTTAAAGGATAAGTGGAAAGTGGGGCTCAACCTCTGGGCCCCCTCACCGTTTATGAAAATTGGGGTCCCAAGAAATCTTTTTTCAATGGAGGGGTGGTGGAGCATGCGCATTGCCTCTCCTTTCAAACTCAACTGCCACTCCACTCAGTCTCAATCAGACTTTTATAATCTATCTTGTGGATAACTTGATATAAACTGGATCTAGAACTAGGGAATTTGCAGGCCAAGCCGACACCTAGAAGTTTTTGCCTTAAAGGAGAAGTCCGGTGAAAATTTTTTATTGAAGTATTGTATTGCCCCCAAAAGTTAAACAATTCCCCAATATACGCTTATTTCGGGAAATGCTTATAAAGTGATTTTTTTCCCCTGCACTTACTACTGCATCAAGGCTTTACTTCCTGGATAACATGGTGATGTCACGACCCGACTCCCAGAGCTGTGCGGGCTCTGGCTGCTGGAGAGGATGATGGGAAGGGATGCTCAGTGTCCCCCCCAGTGCCCTGTGTTCCTCAGTGTCCCCCTGCCATCAGCACTGCCATAAGAAAATACTGTTAGCATGAAGAGGTGTACAGTCCTTGGTCTACAACAACATTTAACAAGATATTACATATCAAAGTTTGATCCACATAAATGTCAGGACCCGAGGTTTTACAGCAGAACATTGCCCGGCCATCTTTGTTTGCTATGTGCACTATAGTGATAGAGTAATACTATATGCCTATGTTACTTGGTTAGCATGTCATTCATAGAATTAACATTGCAGAATGACAAATAAACGTTAATAGCAATAAAGTAACAGATGTTCCTTTGATACTTACTACATGTGTATGCATCTCAAGACCCATCAAGTTGCATTATGTTGTAAACTCTGAAACCTGTATAGTAAAGAAGCTTACATCACTGTGCCATTTTCCTTCTCTATGCATCTGATAGCTTTCTGGTTTCCTCTCGAAACTGTGACCCTGGTGTTTCAATGCAACAGTGCAGACACAATACCCATTGCTTGCATATGAAAAAAAAACCTAACTGCTAGTCCTAATGGGACAGATCATGTGACTGCGATTATGGAGGATTAGTGAGTCTATAGCTTTCAAAGTATAAATTTTAAGAAATGCTTTAAAGTTTATATGTTGTATTTAACATAATGCTTCACTACAGGTCTAGTTTTCTTGATGACACAACCCCTTTAACATGGACCCAAACTCCAGAAATCGAGGAAATTAGAAATGACTGCTCCCTAAACTTTAAATATACAGTAATTGATTTAATTTAATTAAACAAATATGAATGAACATTTTTGCTAAGAATGGACCGAAGAAGATCTTTTGGTGCCCAAGGCAGTGGTGTTAGAATACATCTTACCACACTTAGCCCTCAAAGTTCAGTATGATAGATGTTGAACCACATCTTTGGATTATAGGCAAGGGCTTATAAGATTCTGGAATATACATTTAAAAGCAGAGAGGAAGGTATGTGTCTTACCTTCATCCTCAGTGCTGGTCCCACACTGTTAGTCAGGGTAACCTCTGCTCTGGTGCAAAGTTAGGAGCACTGACTCGTCATCCGGCCAGTCCCTTCCAATGATGGACACGGCAGTGCTCCTAGGGGCGCTCCACAGCAGAATTTACTCTGACTAACATTGCGGGACCGAGAATGAAGGTAGGACACATATCTTTCTCCTCAGCGTCCCCAGAACTCTAGGGGGCTATCAGCAGGTTAGATTCTCTAACTTGCTGATAGTTCCCTTTTAAATACTTCACTTCCTCTTCCCCAAAAAGAACATTTGTAAATTAAAAAGTTGTCAGTCGTCAAAGCTGTAGCAGATAGTAAATGGAATAGTGTAATGAGTATGAATCCAACCCCAAGACATATAAGAATAAGTAAATTAGTATGAATTAGTGGATAGGTAATGTAAATTAATAACACATTTATTACAGATAACATATAGTAGGTAAAAATAAAAAATATATAATATTATAATGTATGCTATATTCATTTTTATTTTAATTGCAACATTCTAATCATTCTATTCTATGCTAAAATACATTTTATGTTGATATGGCCACATTTAACATTTCTATGAATTTTACTTACATCCTCATCTTCAATCGTGCTACTCGTAGTTTTTAGATTTTCTCCTTTATTATTTAGCCATGAAAATTAAATACCTACATTATTCTAGCTTGACATTTAATAAAATTCTACATGTTGCTTTGTATTTGATGATGGTTCAGGACTCGATGTTCAGCAGCTAATGCTGTGATGGTGCAGACAGGTAATAGAGCAGATTTCTAGCTATTAAATGCAATATTCATAATCCCATTTAGATATTTCAACAGAAAATGGGATTTTTACTCCAGATAAAAGTTTTTTTATAGCTTTATTTTTCAGAAATTATTATGGCAGTATTACTATTCCTATTATAGCATACGGCATCAGCGCTGTACAATTTGATATGGGTGGCCATAACAACATTTATGGTTTAGGTTGCGTTATTTATTTATTTATTTTTTGTGTTGTGCCATCTAGAGTTCTTTTATATGACCAAGACATCAAACATTGCTGAATTAACACCTGTAAGACCAGTACAGGGGTTAAAGAGTACTACAAAATAAACATGCTGCATATACTGTAGCATTGCTTACCTGTCTGTCCCAGGTTTGTTTAGGGGTCAGTACTTACTGGTTGTACTTTCTGGTTGACCAGTACAATTTACAGAATGAAGAAAGAAAGGTCCTCTAGTTAGGAATGCAGGTAGATAGGGTAAAAAAGTATAGATTTAATAGTTAAATATAGATCACTGAAATTAGTACAATCGTGAGATGATACTCTTACAATAGATAAAAGCATACAATAAAACTAAAAATCATACAATAAAAAGATGCATCTGAGGTGAGCAGAACAATTGAAAAAGTCGGCGTAAGGATAAAAATAAAAAGTTAAAATAAAAAATGAAAAAATGAAATGAAGGTATGGCAAAAATAATAAAATATATAATGAAAATGATGTAGGATGGGAATCCCGATAGGAATGTCCGGTAAAATATGGTGACAAGTCAAAAAGGACAAGTAAAAATTGTGCAGATCAAATAGATTATGTAGATTAGATGTGTCCGATTTACTTGTATTTATTTATGTACAAGATTGTAGTAATACGGTTCTGTATAATAGTTCATCAGAGTACGTGGTAAGTTTGTTGATACTTAGATGGTCAGAACAGTGTGGTTGAGCGTGATCACTGTAGCAATCTGTATAATTTACAACTTATGTAGCGCTTTTCAATTCATTCAATCATACAATCCACCATCAATTTGGCAATAAACGTTTGTATGGTGTACATACACCGATCACCGGTTCTTGATATGGCTGGCAGTCTGGACTCCAAGACGGGCATGAGCTGTCAGTGCAGGTGGAGAGGTTACCTCTTGAAGCGGTGGAAGCAGCTCTGTTGGTCACTTCCATTGTTGATAGTGACGGACGCTTAGTGCTGAAGTCCGCTCAGTAACGGGATTCTGGTCACGCACATGCGTGATGCCTGCTGTTGCCCGCAGGACCTCATACAAGGATGGCGCCAAATTTTAAAACTTAAGCAGGTTTGTAATACGATTGTATATAGACTCGGTATGTATCATAACGGTGGTTGAAGGTGGATTGTAGATTAAGTATTCCAGCTGGACGTGTTTCAGAGCCTTCTTGGCTCCTTTCTCAACAGCAAAGTAAGTAATGATTTTCATTGTAGGTATTGCAGGTTTTTATAGGAGTGTCCTAATGGTTGATTGATTAGGCACCATACCTGTGTGGGTAAATCAATAATCTGGACTGGATTGGTGAGTTATCCTGTGTATAAATGAATTTCATGAACACAAAAGAAAAATACATTAGAAAAATGAGATGTATAATGAAATAGAATAAGTAAACAAAATGCAGCATATAACTGTGAACATCGCATATAGATGAATATATATGCATAATACGGGTAGTAGTAGAGAATGAGAATTATGAGGCTGTTTGATGATCAGTGGTGAAATAGAATAAAAAAAGAATAAAAAATAAAGACAAAAATGCAGCATATAACAATGTACGTCGCCTATAGGTGCATAGATGTGCATAATACAGGTAGTAATAAAGAATGAGAACTATGAGACTGTTCGATGATCAGCAATAGAGATAGATGTATAAATCCTGTGTATAATATGGGATTATGTAATTCAAAGCAAGAAATGAATATCCATAAGTGAAGGAGAATAGGTAGTTTCTATACGGTTAATGTATAACGGTATTCTTTGTGAGTCATAGAGGTTTTTGAATGGTGCAGATCTAGTGTAGCAGTCTTGATAGTGGTGTCTGGCATCAAAGTTTAACGTTAGGAGAAAAGAAAGGGAAAGAGGAACCTGGGGGCCAACCATAGAGTCTGTCACCGCGCTGATAAGCAGCCGGGCAGGTGACGGGCTGTGGGGGAGGGACCTGGGTTGGTTAAATAAAACCGAAGATCTCTAATTCTTCATTCCGGCCCTTTGGAGCTACGGTTTCGAAGTCTTATATGAATCTAGATTCCACCCTGGACATAGATGCAATATAGTCGCCCCCTCTCCAGCTGCGTTTTATTGCCTGAATTGCTGTGAATGTGATTCCTGTGACATCAAAATTATGGAATTGTTTGAAGTGTAGGGAGAGAGGGTGTTTTTCATTTCCCTTTCTGATATTATAGAAATGCTCGTGAAGGCGGGTTCTTAGTTCTCTCTTTGTGCGGCCTACATATTGCTTGGAGCAGGGACACTGTAACAGATAAATTACTCCTTTAGTGTGACATGTGAGAAGTTCTTTTATTGTCCATGTGAAGTTATTGGTGGTAGATTTCACAGTAGTTGTTTTTCTTGGAAAATTTGTTCTTGTGCAGCAAAAGCAGGTGCCGCATCTGAAGAAACCTTGTGAGGATAGCCATGAGGTGTTTGTGAGTTTGTTGTGTGTGTTTCTGACAGTAGGTGCCACTCTCAGTTCTAAGGCTGGTGCCTTTGTAAATACTATAGGTGGTTTCTTGGGGAGTACTGTGGCTAGTACCTTATCTTGGCACAATATTGGCCAGTTTTTAAGTAAGATCTTCTCTATTTTCTTATACTCGGAGTTAAAGGGAAGAATGATTCTTGAGCGGTTTTCAAATTGGGAGGTTTCTCTAGGACTGGGTATTTTTTCTTCAAAGAACTTGGATCTATCCGTATTCTGGATTTTGGTTAATGAACTTTGTATGGTATTTTCTGGATAATTCTTGCATCCAGAGAGGTTAGATGCCTCTATATGGAATGTGTCATCGTTTGTGCAATTGCGTTTCAAACGCCTAAACTGGCTTGTGGGAATATTCAGAAGCCACCGTGGGAGGTGGCAACTAGAGAACAATATATAGCTGTTTGTCGCCGTTGGTTTGGTATATGTCTGGCATATAAGTCTATCGGTTTGTGTTGATATGGATAAGTCTAAGAATTCTATGTTTTCTGTACTGATATGGGATGTAAATTTCAAATTAGATTGGTTATTGTTAAGCCGTGAGATGAATGTTCCTAATTCTAATTCAGAGGTTCCCAGTACGCCATGAATAAGTTTGCGTAACTTGGCGCAGATCTAGTAGCCATGGAAGTACCAGTAGTTTGGTTGTAGTAGTCCCCTTCGAAGTAAAAGTAATTGTGTGTGAGTATAAAGTGGATAATGGGGCGGCCAGGGGGGTTGAGGGGGTTCTTGTGAATTTTGGGTATTCAAGAGTGATGAAATCATACTCTTTAGAATTTAGGATATCGTTGTCTAATGCTCTTTGAGCTCTGTTTTCTAGTGATTGGTCGGATCTGTAGATAGTTTTTGATAAGGGGAGCTGTCTTGTAACTGGTTTAGGCATTCTTGTTTGTATTTGTCGGTGTCAAGTATTACGGTAGCCCCCCTTTGTCTGCTGGATGTATGGTTATTAGAGATGAGCAAACCGGGTTTGGGTTCCAGTCGATCCGAACCCAAACGATCGGCATTTGATTAGCGGGGGCTACTGAGCTTGGATAAAGCTCTAAGGTTGTCTGGAAAACATGGATACAGCCAATTACTATATCCATGTTTTCCACATAGCCTTAGGGCTGTATCCAACTTCAGCAGCCACTGCTAATCAAATGCCGAAAGTTTGGGTCCGAATCGACTCGAGCATGCTCGAGGTTCGCTCATCTCTAATGGTTGTGTCTAAGTTGGTTTGTAATGGTTTTATGGCTTGTCTCTCTTTGTACGTCAGGTTGTGTTTGTTTGTTTGTTTGTTTGTTTTGTTGTGGAGTTCACATAAATCTTTTTACACTCCTTTTTTGAACGCATGGACGTCTTGTCCTGCATCATTTCTTGAGTAGAATTTGGATTTGAGGGAACAATTGGTGTGAATATAGTTGTCTGTTTTCTTGGAGGTTCTAATAGACTTTTCATGTAATACTTAGTTAAGGCATAATTTGCGTACATATTTTTCTAGGCCTATGTAGTTGTCAAACTTGTTCATAGTGTTATTGGGGGCAAGTTTTAAGCCTTTGGTTAATAAGGAGAGTTGTAGTTTGGTTAGTTGTAGTGAACTGAAGTTAATGACAGAGTCGTTTAGTTCATTTTGCCTATTTTGGGTTTGGGTCGGTGTTCTGTGTGATCAATGTTGTCTAAGTCTATTGTGTGAGGTCTTTTCTTGGGGTTTTTTCAGAAATTATTATGGCAGTATTACTATTCCTATTATAGCATACGGCATCAGCGCTGTACAATTTGATATGGGTGGCCACAACAACATTTATAGTTTAGGTTGTGTTATTTATTTATTTATTTATTGTGTTGTGCCATCTAGAGTTCTTTTATACGACCAAGACTTTCAAACATTGCTAAATTAACACCTGTAAGACCAGTACAGGGGTTAAAGAGTACTACAAAATAAACATGCTGCTGAAACATATACTGTAGCATTGCTTACCTGTCTGTAACAGGTTTGTTTAGGCGTCAGTACTTCCTGGTTGAGCAGTACAATTCACAGAATGCTTTCTTCAACTGTACATCACAGTCCTCCCACCCTGCCTATTCCCCTCTGCCAGTTCCCTTCTCAGTCATTGCAGAACATTTCACTGCAGACTATTGCAAAATTAGTAAGGTTGCAGCACTTGCTGTATTTATTCCCTGTCTGCTCTTTATGTGGCAGCATTCTTTAATCACTAAATGTCCCTAAAGATATATATATATATATATATATATATATATATATATATATATACACTACCGTTCAAAAGTTTGGGGTCACCCAAACAATTTTGTGTTTTCCATGAAAAGTCAAACTTATTCAAAACCATACGTTGTGAAGTGAATAGAAAATAGAGTCAAGACATTGACAAGGTTAGAAATAATGATTTGTATTTGAAATAACATTGTTTTTACATCACACTTTGCTTTCGTCAAAGAATCCTCCTTTTGCAGCAATTACAGCATTGCACACCTTTGGCATTCTTGCTATTAATCTGTTGAGGTAAGCTGGAGAAATTGCACCCCACGCTTCTAGAAGCAGCTCCCACAAGTTGGATTGGTTGGATGGGCACTTCTGGCGTACCATACGGTCAAGCTGCTCCCACAACAGCTCAATGGGGTTCAGATCTGGTGACTGCGCTGGCCACTCCATTACCGATAGAATACCAGCTGCTGCTTCTGCTGTAAATAGTTCTTGCACAATTTGGAGTGTGTTTAGGGTCATTGTCCTGTTGTAGGATGAAATTGGCTCCAATCAAGCGCTGTCCACTGGGTATGGCATGGCGTTGCAAAATGATTGATGAGTGATAGCCTTCCTTATTCAGAATCCCTTTTACCTTGTACAAATCTCCCACCTTACCAGCACCAAAGCAACCCCAGACCATCACATTACCTCCACCATGCTTAACAGATGGCGTCAGGCATTCTTCCAGCATCTTTTCATTTGTTTTGCGTCTCACAAACGTTCTTCTTTGTGATCCAAACACCTCAAACTTGGATTCATCCGTCCACAACCCTTTTTTCCAGTCTTCCTCTGTCCAATGTCTGTGTTCTTTTGCCCATCTTAATCTTTTTCTTTTATTGGCCAGTCTCAGATATGGCTTTTTCACTTTAGATGTTGACACTGGTGTTTTGCGGGTACTATTTAATGAAGATGCCAGTTGGGGACCTGTGAGGCGTCTGTTTCTCAAACTAGAGACTCTAATGTGCTTATCTTTTTGCTTAGTTGTGCAACGTGGCCTCCCACTTCTTTTTCTACTCTGGTTAGAGCCTGTTTGTGCTGTCCTCTGAAGGGAGAAGTACACACCGTTGTAGGAAATCTTCAATTTCTAAGCAATTTCTCGCGTGGAATAGCCTTCATTTCTAAGAACAAGAATAGACTGTCGAGTTTCAGATGAAAGTTCTCTTTTTCTGGTCATTTTGAGCGTTTAATTGACCCCACAAATGTGATGCTCCAGAAACACAATCTGCTCAAAGGAAGGTCAGTTTTGTAGCTTCTGTAACGAACTAGACTGTTTTCAGATGTGTGAACCTGATTGCACAAGGGTTTTCTAATCATCAATTAGCCTTCTGAGCCAATGAGTAAACACATTGTACCATTAGAACACTGGAGTGATAGTTGCTGGAAATGGGCCTCTATACACCTATGTAGATATTGCATTAAAAACCAGACATTTGCAGCTAGAATAGTCATTTACCACATTAGCAATGTATAGAGTGTATTTGTTTAAAGTTAGGACTAGTTTAAAGTTATCTTCATTGAAAAGTACAGTGCTTTTCCTTCAAAAATAAGGACATTTCAATGTGACCCCAAACTTTTGAACGGTAGTGTATATTATATGACAGAGAGATGGTGATATAGGCTGGAGGTGCTGTTCAGAGCCCAGCGACAAGATCCCACCAAGCCTCTAGTGACATCAGAGGATGATGCATTGGGAGAGAAAAATGAGTCGGGGAGCTGGAGACAATACACATTTTGTAGTTCTTCCACTTTTAACTAACTTTCAGCAGGGCCATATTTACCATTATGCCTAAGACTAATCAGATATCAATATGATGTTCAGAAACTAGAAAGTATGATGCTAATTGGTGTGTGAAGATGGGGCGTCTTCAGGTTTAGCCCCTAGGGCAGCAGCAGGTGGTTATACGGCCCTACCTTTCAGGGGTAAATCATGCAAGAGCTCACTGAAATCAGTACTATTAGGGCCAGTTCACACGGAGTAAAATTCACAGAATGTCATGTCAGTTTTTGTGAGCGAAGAGTGCGGAGAGAGGAGGCGCATGAGACCTCCCATAGTCTGTCTGTATGACACGGAGGCTGCGTATTCCGCAGTAGAGAGTTCTGCCGCCTAATTCCGCCAGTTTTACTGCATGTATTGGGGTTATATACAGTTTCCTCATACCAGAATACCCCTCTAACAAGAAGAGGACACTGGAGAATTGGTACCACTATCTACATGCTCCAAAAGTGCCTGAATGAGTGCTGCAAAGCATATAGGGACTTTTCATCAAGTGTTGCTTGCTGTTCCAGGCATGAGGGGTCTTATATGGGCCAACTTTACAACTCACACCTCACTTGTGTTATAGTAAGTATGCAAATTGGTAAAGCAGATGCTCTTGATTCATAGACATGGGTTCAAAAGTTTGGGGTCACATTGAAATGTCCTTATTTTTGAAGGAAAAGCACTGTACTTTTCAATGAAGATAACTTTAAACTAGTCCTAACTTTAAACAAATACACTCTATACATTGCTAATGTGGTAAATGACTATTCTAGCTGCAAATGTCTGTTTTTTGGTGCAATATCTACATAGGTGTATAGAAGCCCATTTCCAGCAACTATCACTCCAGTGTTCTAATGGTACAATGTGTTTGCTCATTGGCTCAGAAGGCTAATTGATGATTAGAAAACCCTTGTGCAATCATGTTCACACATCTGAAAACAGTCTAGCTCGTTACAGAAGCTACGAAACTGACCTTCCTTTGAGCAGATTGTTTTTCTGGAGCATCACATTTGTTGGGTCAATTAAACGCACAAAATGCCCAGAAAAAGAGAACTTTCATGTGAAACTCGACAGTCTATTCTTGTTCTTAGAAATGAAGGCTATTCCATGCGAGAAATTGCTAAGAAATTGAAGATTTCCTACAACGGTGTGTACTTCTCCCTTCAGAGGACAGCACAAACAGGCTCTAACCAGAGTAGAAAAAGAAGTGGGAGGCCACGTTGCACAACTAAGCAAGTAGATAAGCACATTAGAGTCTCTAGTTTGAGAAACAGACGCCTCACAGGTCCCCAACTGGCATCTTCATTAAATAGTACCCGCAAAACACCAGTGTCAACATCTACAGTGAAGTGGCGGCTGCGGGATTTTTGACTTCAGGGCAGAGTGGCACAGAAAAAGCCATATCTGAGACTGGCCAATAAAAGAAAAAGATTAAGATGGGCAAAAGAACACAGACATTGGACAAAGGAAGACTGGAAAAAAGTGTTGTGGACGGATGAATCCAAGTTTGAGGTGTTTGGATCACAAAGAAGAAAGTTTGTGAGACGCAGAACAAATGAAAAGATGCTGGAAGAATGCCTGACGCCATCTGTTAAGCATGGTGGAGGTAATGTGATGGTCTGGGGTTGCTTTGGTGCTGGTAAGGTGGGAGACTTGTACAGGGTAAAAGGGATTCTGAATAAGGAAGGCTATCACTCTGCACCGCCATGCCATACCCAGTGGACAGCGCTTGATTGGAGCCAATTTCATCCTACAACAGGACAATGACCCTAAACACACCTCCAAATTGTGCAAGAACTATTTACAGCAGAAGCAGCAGCTGGTATTCTATCGGTAATGGAGTGGCCAGCACAGTCACCAGATCTGAACCCCATTGAGCTGTTGTGGGAGCAGCTTGACCGTATGGTACGCCAGAAGTGCCCATCCAACCAATCCAACTTGTGGGAGCTGCTTCTAAAAGCGTGGGGTGCAATTTCTCCAGCTTACCTCAACAGATTAATAGAATGCCAAAGGTGTGCAATGCTGGAATTGCTGCAAAAGGTGGTTTCTTTGACGAAAAACAATGTTATTTCAAATACAAATCATTATTTCTAACCTTGTCAATGTCTTGACTCTATTCTCTATTCATTTCACAACGTATGGTGGTGAATAAGTGTGACTTTTCATGGAAAACACAAAATTGTTTGGGTGACCCCAAACTTTTGAACGGTAGTGTATATATATATATATATATATATATATATATATATATATATATATATATATATATATTTTTTTTTTTTTTATTACTTCAACTAAAGAATATTGGAAGAAGGAAAAGGATTGGACTGGCCATGCAGATAAGATGCTTTCTGTTAAAACAGCAAGAAAACAATAAAGCGAATAATAAATAAAATGCGCCAGTATGAACAATAATACCAATTAAGCAATAAATAGTACCGCTACCTATTGTGCATGTTCTTTTTAGAAAAAAGGGTTAGCGATGATTTTTTTTTTGCAACCCCTGTTGTTTGCACTTTCATTTTCCTCTCTCTTGGGAACCTATTAGCTGATCGGGATTCTTTCCATTACGGTGGCGTAATATTCATTTTTAAATGTGACAAAAGGACAATGAAGATTCACAATTGTTATGCAGTGCAAATTGCAATCTGCTCGAACCTGGAATCAGTTTCAGCAGGTAATACAATCAGATGCCACTGCTTGATGCAATGGACTAAGACATATATAAGAGCCCATCTTAAGAGGCGGGAATGAAGCTGGCACGTCTCCATTCTCACATTAGTATGCACTGGTAAGGAAGGCAGTCACACTCCACACAATATGATGACTTTGCTAATTAATCTAACAAAGAATAAATTAGAAAGCAAAAATGTGTGAAGAAAAAGTCTGTAAAGCACTGCAGATGGATCTGATGTCAGCCGGGATGATTTCAGAGCTGGAGGAACAACGGGCAAATTGCTTAGTGAGGTCTGGGATAAGAGATACGGTGGCACTGGAATACTAATCGGCGCAATTTATCAAAATATTCTCGTGTATAACCCCGGGCAAATAAAAGATCACCAAATTTATTTAAGTGTGCCACATTTGTTGCCTTCAGCGGCGCGTTTCCTCTGCTGTGCGCTGCGAGGAACGTTTAATGCATTACCCTTGACATTGGTTAATGGTGTCAAAGACTGAGTACTGTCACTAAAATATATTGAAACCTCATAGTCATTAGTTCCGGACAGAAAGAAGTCAAGTGCAAATATTGTGAAATATATCCTGAAATGCAATAATTGGAAAAATCTTTCAATGAATAGCAGGGGTCTGTGACAAAAGTGACGTGTAGCAGTTTACGGTATATTGTTATATGTTACTGTTTAGTTATCTTTTACTATGAGCAGGGTCTAGGGAATAACATAGGTTTTATAAGCACTGATTACGAGTAGTCAGAGGTCCTATCTCCTGCCTGTGTGGTGTCACACCACGGGTGTTACTAGTCTGAACACCCCTCGCAAAAGCCTGTAACTCAAAGTGAAGTGGTAATAAAGTAATGTATAAGTTTTGCCACTAGATTTCAGTAGTATGTGTATTCATGTATGTATGTTGCACAGCTGTAGTGAACTAGAGGTTATTGTTTTGTTTATATCTGTACACCAATGAGAGCTGCTCTTCTCTTCCACCTATCTCTATCCTTCTTTCTCCTTGCACTCTCTTCTCCATCACTCACAGGAGCTGTTACACACCCTCTAAGAAGTTGTCACAGGGGGAGAGGAAGTGTAGACCCGCATTTAGTTTTAGTCAAGTTTCTGTAGAGAGAGGACGCAAGACACGACGGTCCCTGCTGCAGTCAAGCTGTCTTAGGTATCCTGTCAAGGACATTTAGTGAGTCTAGTGTAGTCTAGTCTGGAGTGTGGTGGAGGACAGACATATAGAAGACACATAGACTTTTCCTTCTTTAAAGCAACACTTCTACCTCTAATGCAGTGCTAAACACCTAAAGAGAGGACAAGTCAGGAATCACTCCAACCCATGCCGTAAACAACTTAAACACAGTGCAGGACAGTATCCTACAAGCTAGAGGAGCTGATCTGAATACTCTATCTTGCAACGCAGGTGAAACCAGGTAACACTTTGGACACCTTGCTCAACTCAGGTAACGAGGTCTGGCGCTTGTGTCACCCTAGTAGGACGGGTCATTCGACACTGTAGGGTAACAGGTGATTACAGCGTCAAAAGTTAAAACACGTGCACAAGTATTCTTCTTTCAAGTGTTCTTAAGTATCCTTTCAAGTGTTCTCAAGACAAACTCTTTTCCACTACTCTGAACTCTCACAACCTATTCCTCTCCACTTCTTTGAACTCACTCTATTCTGCTCAGCACTTAACCAAGTCAGCACTGCTACTCTACAGTTCTCAGTGCAGATCTAATCAAGTTCAAAGTGATTGTCTACTTGTATGCCAACATATTTGTCAGTAAAGGAAGAGTTTATTTATTTTACCAGGACTCAGTGGTTATTGTACTAGCACCTACACAGCAGTTACACCACTCTTGGGTTAACTTCCCTTTCTGTGGGTGGCGGTACCTGTGGGTGGGTCATAACTCTACTCCGGACCAACGTGATAAGCGCCCAAGGGACCCTTCACAACCTTGCAGTTCACCAACTATTGGGGAAAGGTATAGCCAACCTAAAACTAAAAGCAGGTGTGCTTTATACCTGTGTGCTGATTCAGCACTGGTTTCCCGACACTACACCATCTGGCTGAGCTATACTCAGCTGCTACAACACTACCCGGCAGCCCACCACACCTGTACTGCTAAGGCTAGTGACTCGGCGCACTTTGACAGTGACATAAGCAGCTAGAAGATACTGTACATCTAAAGGATTTAACATATTACAATCCACCATGCAAAGCCTTATTTTATTGAAAGGCAGACGGATAATTGGATTGTTCCATAATTGGACAGATCAGTAGGATCTGCCAACTATAATCAAAAGGAATAAATACAGACAGTGCTCCATGGCGCAGATAACGTCACACAAGCAGTAAAGAAACTGAGTGTTACAACCGCAGAAGCACTCCAAAACGTGTGAAACAGTGTGATAAATTACCGCAGCCACTCGTATGGATTCCAAAAGAGTTCGATTAGTATACATCCAATATGATACTAAAAAAGTATTTATTTGAGAAACAAGACACATTTCAAGGCTATGTTCACACTACGGATGAGACCGACTCCGGCCGGGTCACGGAACGGCCGGTCTCAGCCCGGATCATCACGGCCGGATCTTTCCTCCGTGGAGCTCTGATGCGGGCGCATAAGCACGTGCCTGCATCAGAGCTTCCCATAGCACAGAGTGAAGCAAGCGGCCGGAGCCGCTCGCTTCGCTGTGTGAACTGACAGGTCCTTCTGTGGACGGAATTCATTGAATTCCGTCCGCAAATAATGGACCTGTCAGTTGTTTGCGGCCCCGCATGGGAACCGGACGGAGCGTATACGATGTGTGTACGCTCCAGCCGGGATCCCATAGCAAACAATGCTATGTTCCACCCCGCAAATCTACGGCTGTAGTTCTGCGGCGAGAACTACGGCCGTAGATTTACGTAGTGTGAACATAGCCTAAAGCCGTATGAGCTTCTTTTTCAAGTGTTCAGCCACTATAAATACGGAGTGGAGGAATGGGGTCTTTCTAAGTATAATCTAAGGCACTGCTTCTAAGACTGTGACGCAGGCCAGTGAGGTAGCCCCTAGTTGTTTCTGGGCAGTTCTAAGAAAAGTGACTATAGAATGCACAATATCTGGTTTAGCAACTCAATTCAAATGACAGAATTAAGAAGAGAAATGGATGGTAGGCTGAGCATTTTTTTTTTTTTTACATGGACATCCACCCCAATTGCTAAGGCCCTGGCATAACATGGTCTAGGTGGTAAGGCCCAGGCATCACTTTGGTCTCAGCAGCCCCATATAATTACTTTTAGTGTTCACTCTGATCTCTGCAGCAATTGTGGTGAAAATACTGCGACTGTAATGTGAACTTTAGGCTATGTTCACACTACGTAAGTCTCCAGACTTTTGCCAATCCAAAAGATTCTGTGGGGTGTCCCGGGCTAGCCGAAGATTTCCAAGTAAAAGACCGCTGTCAGATCGCTACGTAGGGCGCACGGGAAGCGTAAGTAGACTACGGGCGTAAGTTCGCGGACCGTACGTAGCCGGCCGCAACTTACGTAAATCCCCGGCCGGAGTTTAACATGTATATGTCTGGCCGCGAAAATATGCGGCCGGACATATATACGTAGTGTGAACATAGCCTTAAAATGATGATTATGGTTTACACTTGGGTTAACCAAAATCTAGGGGTAGGTGTCAACGCCACTTTGGGTTACCGTGACTAGTGCCCAGGTGACCCACAGAGCTCCACTACACCGCACAAGCTACCCCGGAATACAGCTTCCCGGCCTTCCGCACATGAACAAATTACCGACTGCAAACTACAGCACACTGTCAGCACCTCAGGTAGGGCCTGGGTGCCGACAGATTCCCTTTAAGTGACAACTGGAAACCACAAAATTATATATACAACCCCACTGGACTACTGTCTGTTGAAATGCAATAGTCAAAACCAGTCATTAGAGTTATCAGTTCTCAATGTAGACCAGGCCTAAACTGTACGCACTGAGATCAGTGGCGGTGATACACAGCTTATTAAGAAGATCTTGCTTTTATTAAGTTCTCATCCACTTAACTACATTCACTAATGAGGAGTACCATGTTCATGGAAAGAACAAAGGGACACGGTGAAAGGTAATTAGATATTGACCAGGTTTGTGTTAGATTAGCTGGCGGCTTCTTTTCAATTACTCTGGACAATAGGATGGACTTAGGAGCCTTTCCTTTAACCCTTTCCATGTTAAGTGCAGATAGTATATATTCCTTTATTAATAGGTCTTGGAAGCAAAATACAGTAAGGTAGTCGTAATATGGCAATACTATGCCAAATGCCAGATTCATAAAAGCAAGAAGTGGACTAGTATCTTTCTGACAGTGTACTGGCAGAATACACTAGGTAATGTTGCTGCCAAACACTTGTCAATGACCGGAACACAGCAGAGGAAAGGAGAAGCAGCAGAATTACCATATTTTTCATTGCTCCATGTGTAAATGCAGCAGGCGATTGACTCATACATAATTCCACTAATTACAGAATCAGCGAAACAGTGTGACGCACTTCATTAGGCTCCATTTCATATGCAACTTCTTGGTGTACTCATTTGTATGGGAAGTTCTCAGTAACTCTCTGTGTTTATGAATTTAATAAAGCACATGCTATACATAGAGGTGGACCTGGAAGTAATATCAACTATTCTATACAATATCAATTAACTAATAGTGCTACAAAAAGTCACAGCGTAGCCCTGGCCTAAGTGTTCAGAAACCTCCATATTAACTAAGACGCTTGTCCATAAGCTTGTACATTGGGGATGGGGGATGGGACCAGTACATCAGGGGACAGCAAAATCTGTTGAGATGTGTTGTGGATGGGGGTCATCATGACAGTGTGGGCCACATAGGGAAGACAAGAAAAAGTGACTCCAGAAAACAACCTGTGAGTCACTAGATGTAGATGTTCTGCCCTATTGTGCAATTATACTCTACAGGGTGACCATGTTGTGCTGGTACGTGACCACTATAAGGTGACTGTATGGTGGCAGTATTGTTTGTATTGGCATCTGTGGTAGATATATGATCAGACCTTACAGAATGCCAGTGTAGTGCTGATATACAACCACTATATAATGATAATAATAATAGTTATAATAGTCTTTGTGGTAGATATATGTGGTCTCATTAGTGCATTAGGTCTTTTCATAGTGCTATTATTTCTGTTTTACATGACTATTATTCAAAGACAGGCTCTTACTGTGTATATACTGTAAGTAAGGGTGGAGAGGGCCATGTGCTCAGGATAGGTCGGTTCAGCAGTTCAGCTTGCTAGTGTGCAGTAAACCAGAGTTACCTGTTACAGTGTTCTGAGTGTCAAGCTGTGGCCCGCTAAACCACCCATGGTGTCACTACCGCCTTAGGAAACCAATATGTCCATGCTGAGGAGGTTATCTTTCAAATTTCAAAGTCCTGCAATCTGCAGTGTTCCTATCAGCGGTTGGAGGAGTTCGGTTTTTATCAATGTACCAAATGCAATAGCCTTATCCCAAGTTACAACTGATGTTCACCTCCTTTCAGTGTTCCACCTGTGGCCTGTACTCCTGGATGTGCAGCTCTGTGTACTCATTTCGGAGTAATCACAACTGATTCCTAGGTTGTGTGGGGCCCCTTACAGCAGAGCACCCTACATATTGGACAGGGCTCCTCTAGGTAGTCCGCCCTGTAACTACTGTCAAGTCTGTCTAAGCCACCTAACTAAGAGACTGTTGCCCTCTTACTGCTGAAAAACCTAATATCAAGCTAAAGCGCCTTGTGAACAAAGGCTTTGCCTGTATAACTGTGCTGTGTAACTTTTAGAGACTGGTAAGTTAAGTTCATCGTTCTGCAACTACCCCTGAATGCTCTGTGGCTAAATTTTGCATTGTAGGAGAGGGTACGAGGAACACTTTAACGGGTACTAGGTGATGGGACCTACGGAGAGCTGTCTACCACTCAGGTCCATGACAAGTGCTACATAGCTTCTGCATTCAACACCTTACAGCTCCCCAGGTTACCACACTTTAGCGCGCTGGTTTCATGGATGCTGCATGTACTCCATATATTTTTATGGCAGTCTTTCAACTTCCAACAAAAAGCCTGTACCCAGTGCCAGTGTCCAGTGCTTAAATGGCAGATGGGGTTGGGAAAAGAAGTAGGAATGCAGGAACGAGTTTGTATGATCACTGAGGCCAGTGATTGGTGGTTGCAGTTGGGCCTGAAGGTCCTGCACATTTGATAAGGCCGGTGTTATTCCATAAATGATTGAATGGCAATAAACCTGGTCATGGTGCAGGCCAAGGGAGTATTGCAGTCTGGTGGAGACTTTGTGGGAGCTGCTCCTATTTGAATGATCCTCTTTACTGGTGGTCTCTCTAAGAGTGCCTTTACACAGATTTTTGACAGATTTTTGAAGCCAAAAGCAGGAATGGATTTGAAAACAGTCTTTCCTTTATGAACTGTTTTCTGTTTCTAGTCTGTTCCTGGCTTTGGCTTCAAAAATCTGTCAGATAACTCTCTCTTTGTGTAAAGGCATCCTAAGAGTTCAAGAGCCAGTTCACTATGTATGTATGTATGCACTCCTGTAACCATTGCTCCCAACGTCTCCTAACAACGCACCTCTAATAATTTACCTATCTGACATGACATCAGACATAAGCACCAACATTTCTACATGGGTGCTTTTACTTCTTCTTTTGAATGTGTCTATTGAAATAAAACTAGAGCTGATCAGATCATTTTTTGATATTCAGATAACTCAAACCAACCTGCCTTATTCATCATCTCCAGCAGGTGGCCTTGCTGAGCTTAAGATGGGGAAAGGGTTGTTCTGACAGGGACATGCGTTTGATGTTGGTGTGTAAGTGTAGTCCGGACTAGAAGGGTTTTGCCCCATTTTTTTTAGTGTTTGCGACTTTTCTATGTTAAATGGCATACATAAAATTAAAATAAATCCCACACACATCATTTTTTTAAATCGTCTTGTGATTTTGCCTGGTTCAGTCTCTAATGACCTGAATCAGTAGCGAAATTTGATGGGGGGCAGAGGGGGCGGCCGCCCCCGGGCCCACTCTGGCAGGGGCCCACTGTGATCTCCAGAGATTATAATTTGACGCCGCTGCCCGCCGCTGTCCGCCGCTGCCCGCCGCTGCCCGCCGCTGTCCGCCGCTGCCCGCCGCTGTCCGCCGCTGCCCGCCGCTGCCCGCCATTGGATGGGTGAGTGCAGCCCCCCCCCTCTGTTACCGGCAGCCCGATGCAGCCCGGCCCCGGAGGCTCACAGCTCCAGCCCCGCCTCCTGCATCCCTCTCCTCTCCTGCTCGTCGGCAGACGTGTGACGTCATCCGTTGCTGCCCGCCCGAGCAGGAGGGGAGAGAGATGCAGGCGCCGCGGGTCTGGAGCTGTGAGCCTCCGGGGCCGGGCTGCATCGGGCTGCCGGTAACAGAATATGTAAGCAGCTAACGGCACCGGACCAGAGAGGAACAGAGAGGACCTGCTGGATCCACCAGAGGTGAGTATACTTTTGTTTTTTTGTTTTTTACATGAATGCTCATGTGGGAGCTTCACCTGGGGCCTATAACATGTGGTTACAGAGGGGGTCCTATACTATGTGGGGGCTGTACAGGGGAAAAATGCAATGTGGGGGGCTACAGAGGGATGCTTTTACTGTGTGGGGGGCTTCAGGGGGGGATAATATGTTGTGATTATTCTATGTGGGGGCTGGCTGCACAGGGACCTATACTATGTGGGGGGGGGGGGGGGCTACACGGGGGGGGGGGATAATATGTTATGGCTATACTATCGGGGGAGGAAAATATGTGGGGGCTGGCTACACAGTGAGTGACATCCCCGTATACTGTGCATATACTGAGTGACATCCCTGTATACTGTGCATATAGTGAGTGACATCCCTGTATACTGTGCATATACTGAGTGACATCCCCGTATACTGTGCATATAGTGAGTGACATCCCTGTATACTGTGCATATACTGAGTGACATCCCTGTATACTGTGCATATAGTGAGTGACATCCCTGTATACTGTGCATATAGTGAGTGACATCCCTGTATACTGTGCATATACTGAGTGACATCCCTGTATACTGTGCATATACTGAGTGACATCCCCGTATACTGTGCATATAGTGAGTGACATCCCCGTATACTGTGCATATAGTGAGTGACATCCCTGTATACTGTGCATATACTGAGTGACATCCCTGTATACTGTGCATATAGTGAGTGACATCCCTGTATACTGTGCATATAGTGACATCCCCGTATACTGTGCATATACTGAGTGACATCCCTGTATACTGTGCATATAGTGAGTGACATCCCTGTATACTGTGCATATAGTGACATCCCCGTATACTGTGCATATAGTGAGTGACATCCCTGTATACTGTGCATATACTGAGTGACATCCCTGTATGTTGTGACTTTACTATGTGGGGGCTGGCTACACAGGGACCTATACTATTTGGGGGATACAAGAAGGGGGGAATAATATGTTGTGGCTATACTATGCGGGGGCTACAAAGGGGGATATACTATGGGCGCTACACAGGGGGAAGGGCTATACTATGTGGGGGGCCTATATTATGTGGGACTGCACAGGGCATCTATATTATGTGTGGGGGGCTATATGCCTGACTACTATTTGGAGGCACATATTGGGCCTGACTGCTTATGTGGAAGCACAGAGGGGGCACTGTTACTGTGTAAAGCAATGGGGAATATAAGGTTATAATGAGGTATAAGGTTAGGATGATGCTAGAACGTGGAGCCTAAAGTGTTTGTCTCGCAGATTCTGGGGAGACGAGTCATGGCTGGAGAAATCTTCATGATGGGATGAGCCAGATGAAAAGAAAAGGAAAAAACAGACAGCTTTCACTACCAAGAACGTCACTTATGATTCATGTAGGAAGACGCCTCCTGTAAGTCACTGGAAGTAACTGCACAATCATGCATAATCACTTTTTTGGTGCATTCACACGTACAGGATCTGCAGCAGATTTGATGTCGGGTTCCGTCATTGAGTAATAGAACAGGAAAAGAGTTGTCAGCTCACCCACTCAGTCTTGCTTCACCTGATGTGTGGATCTCCGTGATGTGGAAGCTCGCGGGTACTAATATTGGAGACCGCAGCCCGAATCATCCATGATAAGAAAAAATGTGTTCATCCGCAGCTTCATAAAATTCAATGGCTTTATTCAACGTCACAAAACATAAAATAACAGGTGATTTAAAAGACACGCCGACGCGTTGCAGGGTGAGAACCCCTTAATCATGGGGATGATTAAGGGGTTCTCACCCTGCAACGCGTCGGCGTGTCTTTTAAATCACCTGTTATTTTATGTTTTGTGACGTTGAATAAAGCCATTGAATTTTATGAAGCTGCGGATGAACACATTTTTTCCGTCATTGAGTAACAAAGCTATCTGCAGCATCAAATCTGGTGCATATCCTTTATGTGTGAACACACTCTTAAAGGGGTAGTTCACCCAAAATTTTTTTCTTTCAAATCAACTGCTGCCATGAAGTGCCAGAGATTTGTTAGTTACTTCTATTAAAAAATCTCAAGCCTTCCAGTACTTATCAGCTGCTGTATGCCCAACAGGAAGTTGTATTATTTCCAGTCTGGAGAGCAGGAGATGTTTTCTATGGGGATTTGCTGCTGCTCTGGACATTTCCTGACATGGACAGAGGAGGCAACAGAGAGCACTTTGTCAGACAGGAAAGAAAACACCACTTCGTGCTGGACACACAGCAGCTGATAAGTACTGGAAGACTTAAGATTTTTTAATAGAAGTGAATTACAAATCTCTGGCACTTCATGGCACCAGTTGATTTGAAAGAAATTATTTTTTGGTGGACTGCCCCTTTAAGGTCTGTAGATCCTTTGTATAGCTGGATCTCTACCTCTATTTGGTCACTGCTAGAGATGAGTGACCTTACAGTAAGTTCAGGTTCACATGAACCCAAATGCTCTGAACTTCATCTCTAGTCAATGCTGAGGTAGAATATTGCATTTTATATACTGGTGCTATAAAGGGAATATTATTTATAGACAGTACAGCAGTATTATCCAGTCACTGTATGGTGATGACGGCAGTGGTCATGGTATTATTTGTCCTGTGTATACTCCTTTTATTGGTATTACTTGTGTTCGTGTAGTGGATTTTATTCAGTGACAGTATAGTGGTATTAGTCATGTTGTTGTAATGATGGTAGTGGCCATAGTGTTGAGGTATTATCTGTTACTTGTATACTGTAATAATGGTAGTATCAGTCTCTTTATAATAGATTGGCCAGTAACAGTAATGATGATATTCGCTTCCTGTATACTGGTGTTTTTTGGTAACTATAATAGCTATTTAGAGATATACAGTATTATCATGCATAGAAAATTGTCTTACCAGTGCTAACATTATACAGGAAATGTGTAATATTATTTTACATATCCTAACAATTTCCCTAGGACCCTACTTATATATATTATCACTGCTGTAACCTGTTGTTGCATAATAGATAGATAGATAGATAGATAGATAGATAGATACAGTAGATAGATAGATAGATAGATAGGAGATAGATAGATAGGAGATAGATAGATAGGAGATAGATAGATAGATAGATAGGAGATAGATAGGAGATAGATAGATAGATAGATAGGAGATAGATAGGAGATAGATAGATGGATAGATAGATAGATGATAGATAGATAGGAGATAGATAGATAGATAGATAGGAGATAGATAGATAGATAGATAGGAGATAGATAGGAGATAGATAGATGGATAGATAGATAGATGATAGATAGATAGGAGATAGATAGATAGATAGATAGATAGGAGATAGATAGGAGATGGATAGATAGATAGATAGATAGATAGATAGATAGATAGATAGATAGATAGATAGATAGATAGATAGGAGATAGATAGATAGATAGATAGATAGATGATAGATAGATAGATAGATAGATAGATAGGAGATAGATAGGAGATGGATAGACTTGGCACCATTTCTGTAAATAAAAATGAGTTGAAATACAACACAACACGACCTAAGTGTGTTATGGTATGTGGGCTGGAGGGGTGTGAGTGCCAGGGCTGATTTTCAGTCCCAGTCCGGCCCTGCCCCCCCATGTCACTCCGCCGCGGCCGCCGCCATCTTAAGCTGATCGGGTGCACTGAGGTTGCGTATGGCCTCAGCGCACCACTGCTGGTACGTGCGCCGCCCACCTGTCAATCACCTCCGGCACGGCGCTGTCCCTCTGGGTTCTGTCTCCCGCGCTCGCACCAGGTCAGTCACTTGCTGAACAGCATAGGAGCCGGACGGCCGCCTATGACTGCTGCTGCTGCACACAGAACAGGGGAAGGCCGACCTGGACATGTGGAAAACGGGGTGAGGCTGGACATGTGGAAAACAGAGGTGTGCTGGACATGTGGAAAAGGGGGGGTGGTGCTGGACATGTGGAAAAGGGGGGTGGGGTGCTGGACATGTGGAAAAGGGGGGGTGCTGGACATGTGGAAAAGGGGGGGTGCTGAACATGTGGAAAAGGGGGGAGCTGAACATGTGGAAACAGGGGGAGCTGGACATGTGGAAACAGGGGGAGCTGGACATGTGGAAAACTGGGGGAGCTGGACATGTGGAAACAGGGGGAGCTGGACATGTGGAAAACTGGGGGAGCTGGACATGTGGAAACAGGGGGAGCTGGACATGTGGAAAACTGGGGGAGCTGGACATGTGGAAACAGGGGGAGCTGGACATGTGGAAAACTGGGGGAGCTGGACATGTGGAAAAGAGGGGAGCTGAACATGTGGAAACTGGGGGGGCTGGACATGTGGAAACAGGGGGAGCTGGACATGTGGAAACAGGGGGAGCTGGACATGTGGAAAACTGGGGGAGCTGGACATGTGGAAAACTGGGGGAGCTGGACATGTGGAAAACTGGGGGAGCTGGACATGTGAAAACAGGGGGAGCTGGACATGTGGAAACTGGGGGAGCTGGACATGTGGAAACTGGGGGAGCTGGACATGTGGAAACAGGGGGAGCTGGACATGTGGAAACAGGGGGAGCTGGACATGTGGAAACAGGGGGAGCTGGACATGTGGAAACTGAGGGAGCTGGACATGTGGAAACTGGGGGAGCTGAACATGTGTAAACTGGGGGAGCTGGACATGTGGAAAACTGGGGGGGCTGGACATGTGGAAACAGGGGGAGCTGGACATGTGGAAACAGGGGGAGCTGGACATGTGGAAACAGGGGGAGCTGGACATGTGGAAACAGGGGGAGCTGGACATGTGGAAACAGGGGGAGCTGGAAATGTGGAAACAGGGGGAGCTGGACATGTGGACGCAGGGGGAGCTGGACATGTGGAAACAGGGGGAGCTGGACATGTGGAAACAGGGGGAGCTGGACATGTGGAAACATGTGGAAAGCAACCGAGCTTCAATACCACACACACACACACACACACACACAAGATAAAGACAGGGGTGGTGTTTTTTTTTTTCTAGAAGAGAGCAATCATGTTTTTCTTATCCTGAAGAACCTCTTTCATTTTATGTGTCTATATATGTAAATGTAGAAGCCTCTAACACTGCTCTTTATCTTAATTCACTATGAGTAATGGAGCAGAATATACCCTTTATTATTTAGAAAGCATTGTTGTTAAGTGAGGTTCCCTTTGGGTAACATAATCGGTTGGGGGCCCACTCAGACTTGCTCGCCCCCCCTAGGCTGAACCCCTAGCTACGCCCCTGACCTGAATACAACCAATCTGACTATTGATCACTTAAAACTTAGGTTCACATTGCGTTTTTGCAGGCTGTTTAACGTACCCATTTCATGGGGGGAAAAAAAGAATGAAAAAATGGATGCAATTGTGAGCATCTGTTTCTTCATTGAATTCAATTATTAAAAAAAAACAAAAACTGATATTTTATAAAATAATTTTTAGCATACAAAACAACTTCATTGACCAAGTTTTTGTCTACGTTAAAAGTAACCATTTAAAAATGTATCCGTTAAACAGACTGCAAAAATGCTGTGTGAACCTACCCTAGTTGTAGTCTCCATATATAGTGATGGCTGGATAGAAGTGCAATATAGCACAGTACAGTCATTAACCCCTTCACATCAATAATACGTAGATATACGTTCCTACTGCAATACCCCGTGCAGTAGGAATGTATATATACATTCCTGACACTGAAAGGGTTTGATGTGTGTGGGACCGTTGCAGTCAGAGCGGTCCTGCACCCATCAGTGTCCCGGGAGCTGAGGATAAAGAGAGGCAGCTGCGTTCCCGCAGCTGACTCTCATTGACCCCTTAAACGCCACAATCTATACAAGCTCCTGTGAATGAGTGATCGGGGCACTGCTGCCTGGTCCCAATCACTATGGATAGAGTCTGCTTTCAGGCACAGATCACCGATAACACAGATCTATGTTATACTATGGCATAGCATAGATCAGCACATGCAATCTAATTATTGCATGTTTTACAGTGGAAAAAAAAAGTGTTAAAAAAAGTGTAATAAAATACTTTTAAAAAGTATTTTAAAAAAAACCCTTATAAACCTACCTCCCAATAAAAGTTTAAAATACCCCCTAGCCGATTATAAAACTAAAAATATTTAAAAAATAAAGAAATAAACAAATTGTACATCGTAGCTAGCGGAATTGTCCAATCTATTAAAATATAACATTATTGTTCCCACACGGTAAACGGCGCAAATGGCGTTACACCAATATGATATTTATAAAAACTAGAGATCATGGCGCAAGAAATGACACCTTAACCAGCCCTGTAGGTGGAAAAATAAAAGCGCTAGAGGGGCTTAGAAGCGGGGAGAAACATTGCATTAATTTGACCCGGACATCCGTGCATCAATTGGCTCGGTCTTGAAGGTGAACAAAGTGCAATTGCTATACAGCATAGGTCTCCCAACTGCGGCCCCCACCAGCTGTTGCTAAACCACAATCCCATCATGCCCAGACAGCTAAAGCTTTGGATTTGCCTGTCCAGGCATAATGGGAAATGTAGTATTGCTGGAGGGCCGCAGTTTGGAGACCCATGCTACACAGTGTAGTAGATAAATCCAGTGATTTACAGATAGATACCACTGTGTTGCTGTTCACAATATTCTGAAAAGACAAAAAAAAAAAAAAACACCATCTGATAACCTAATAACGCATTTTCCCGCCATTCAAAGCAGCTCATCAGGGATTACTATGGGCATTAGATTAGTGAAAATATAGATGCAGTAATAGTAAAGTAGAAACAATGCACAAACAACAGACTATAGCAAGGGCTTCCTACCAAACCCAGTACTCCTTGGAAAGAGTTTCCGTAACCTGGGCGTAGCATATAGCAGATGAACCTTATAATGGTATTTTTTTTTTTTAAAAACTTTCTGATTGCTATGTGGTGTTTTGGTTAGATAGATATATTAATTTCCCTTCTGTGAAATTTCTTTCTGCAGCAAAAGAAAAACTGTTAAAGAAAATCTGATGAGCTTAGATGAGCCATGTAAGCTTACTGTATGTCACTGGAGGGGAAAGAAAAGGGACACCAGTGTAGAACAGGGGGCAGCACTAGCCTGAGGCAGTCATGCTGTGGTCAGGGTAGTCAGCTGACTGGTCAGAACACACAGCACAGGTTTGTACCTTCATGCAAGGAAAAAAAAGCCAGTACTCATTTTATATTTGCAAATCTTATTGCATTAAAGACCAGAATGCCATGCTCCTTCAGGATACATGATGATTTGTAACAATAATTTTAAATTTTAGATCACCAGAGTTTATTTCTGACTGGTAAATCCATGGATATGTGTATTTACTGAGCGGAAAATAACAAACGCCAACAAGCCTCTAGAGAAAACTGTTATTTTTACATTTAATGCTTTTTAGACTATAACCAAAAGGATTCTTTAAATCTGACGGCTAGCTCTTCTGAGAAGAGATTAAGGTGCTGCAGCACCTGGCGCCCAATTTTAATCACAGGAATTAAGTGTGTTAGACTCACACCTAGCTGAGGGATGAGAGACCACCAATGGGGAACGGAGAGAAAATCCACTAATCTTCAGATACAGCAGCAACAGCTCGGAAATACCAAGGCGGGGGCTCCAGGGACTTTCTGTCATACAACCACAGCTGTACAGAGTTTCCTTCCCCTTTGTTACAAGCCAATTATCCTAAAACTTACTGATCAAGTCTCCTTCTGTTTGTATCCTATTTAGAGCTATGTTACATTCTTGGTATCTATCTCATATTATCTGTCTATCTATCTATCTATCTATCTATCTATCTATCTATCTATCTATCTCCTATCTATCTATCTCTATCTATCTCTATCTATCTATCTATCATCTATTTATCTATCTATCTATCTATCTATCTATCTATCTATCTATCTATCTATCATCTATTTATCTATCTATCTATAATCTATTTATCTATCTATCTATCTATTATCTATCTATCTATCTATCTATCTATCTATCATCTATTTATTTATCTATCTATCTATCTATCTATCTATCTATCATCTATTTATCTATCTATCTATCTATCTATCTATCTATCATCTATTTATCTATCTATCTATCTATCATCTATCTATCTATCTATCTATCTATCTGATATCTACCTTCTGCAATCAGCTGTATAATAAATGTAAATGCAAAACAAATATAGTAAAAGTGAAAAAGTAAACTTAGTTTAAAATATGTAACAAAATTACAGTTAATTTGTGGTACCATTAACAGGATTATCCCCCCCTACCCCCAACAGAGTCAAAAGGTTAAAATATATACATATTTTTTTTTTAAAATAATGACCTTATGTTTAAAGTGTTACAGTCATTTAAAATATTTTTGCAGAAATCAATAGTACAAGCGATTTTAAGGAACTCTGCAATGGGTTTTTTGGGCAAAAAAGCCTCCTTCTGTACTCAGAGAGCAGGAAGAGCAGACAAGCAGATGTGCAGTTTGGAGACTGTCTGGGCACATAAAATGCTGGATTCACAGGTCAGACTGCTAAGTGCTGATTGCTGGTCTGGAACTTGGTGACATAAGATAGCAGGATGATGTGCTGTACAGGGCTGCCTTTTCTCCACTGCATGCTCAATCACCCCCCTCGGCCCCTCCATAAATCATAACGGACACAGAAATCCTGCTTCTTCCGCTCCTTCATATCAACACAGACCGGAGTACAGTGACAGAAATATAGAAGAAGGAACATTAGGGAGTCAAGAACCAATGCATTTCAATATTAACTAAGCAAGCAGACAGGAGGTTCCTATTCCAAGTTTTGCCGCTGAGATCCACAATTATTAGTTATAGCCCTACAAAGTCCATACACAACAAGATACGTTGTTTTCATTAAGCTTTGGAACCATCAGGCTTTAGTTTTGGAAGCATTAATGGGAATTATTTCTAAGCTGCCATTTGGCTTCTACTTGTGGCTGGCCTGCCAATGTGTAGGTGTAAGCAGAGGAACATCCAGTTTGGAAATGATAGCAGAGTTCACACTGTACAGATAATAAGACTGGGTGGGATATTAAACATGTCAGTGTTTACAGCATTAGCTGCTCGATGAAGCCTCCATTCACAATGAATAGTTATATTATTCCAGTGAGTCACTGACGGAAAAGCATAATCGGTCCCTATATTCATCATAAAAATTGTATGTTATCCAACCTTCTGAGACACCAACATCTAAGGGAAAACTGTGCTAAAAGATAATTATACATAGTATATAAATCTAATTATTTCTGAAAATACCCAACAACTGAAATTTTAAGGGCTACGGACACTTTTCACATTAAATAATGAGGCTTACATACAGTATGTTGCTTACCCTCAGACTCTTTATATGCCGTTTACATAGTTACATAGTTACATAGTTACATAGTTAATACGGTTGAAAAAAGACACATGTCCATCAAGTTCAACCAAGGAGGGGATGAATACAGGGAAGGGGGAGGGGTGATAGGTTCTATACATATGCATTTATATTATTTTGCTCTAAGAACTTGTCTAGCCCTGTTTTGAAGCCCTCTACTGTTGTTGCTGTGACCAGATCCTGTGGTAGACTGTTCCACAGATTCACAGTTCTCATGGTAAAGAAGGCTTGTCGCCTCCGGAGATTGAACCTTTTTTTCTCCAGGCGGAGGCAGTGCCCTCTTGTCCTTTGAGGGGGTTTTACCTGGAACATCTTTTCCCCATATTTCTTGTAGGGGCCATATATATATTTAAATAAATTAATCATATCTCCCCTTAAACGTCTCTCCTCCAGACTAAACAAATGTAATTCTTTTAATCTTTCCTCATAACTGAGATGCTCCATTCCCCTTATTAGTTTAGTTGCCCGTCTTTGTACCCTCTCCAGCTCTAGAACATCCTTTTTATGAATCGGGTTTCAAAACTGGACGGCATACTCCAGATGAGGCCGCACCAAGGCTTTATAAAGCGGTAATATTATATCCCTGTCCCGAGAGTCCATGCCTGTTTTAATGCATGACAATATCCTACTGGCCTTAGAAGCAGCTGACTGACATTGTGTACTGTTCTGTAGTCTATTATCTACAAGTACACCCAGATCCTTCTCCATCAGCGACTCTCCCAGAGTTACTCCCCCCAGGACATATGATGCATGCGGGTTATTAGTACCCAGGTGCATAACTTTACATTTATCCACATTGAACCTCATTTGCCAAGTGGACGCCCAAACACTCAGTGTGTCTAAGTCATCCTGTAAGATCTGCACATCCTCCATAGACTGTACTGTACTACAAAGCTTGGTGTCATCTGCAAAGATAGAAACATTGCTGTTAATTCCATTCTCAATATCATTAATAAACAAGTTAAACAGAAGAGGGCCCAGTACTGACCCTTGGGGTACACCACTTATTACCGGGGACCATTCGGAGTAGGAATCATTGACCACCACTCTCTGGGTACGATTATTAAGCCAGTTTTCAATCCAGTTACACATTAAATTTTCCAAACCGATAGACTTTAACTTACCCATCAGACGTCCATGAGGAACTGTGTCAAACGCTTTTGCAAAATCCAGGTACACGATATCCACAGCCGTGCCGCCATCCAGGCTTCTACTTACCTCTTCATAGAAACATATTAGGTTGGTTTGACAGCTTCTGTCCTTAGTAAAACCATGCTGGTTATCACTTATAATACTATTAGCCACTACATATTCCTGGATGTAGTCCCTTATAAGCCCCTCAAATAGTTTCCCCACAATGGACGTTTGCAGATTACTTCTAGATTTAGATGTTTCTCATGTGTGTAATACATGTTCCAGTAATACATGCTGGAGTCTTTGGGGAGATTTATTAAACATGATGTTTCGGGACAGCACACTGATTGGCTGAGCAGGACGTCCAGACCCCAGGAGCCACAGATCAAGCCGGAGCATTGACCGGTAATGTATGCACTGGGCTGCAGGGGGTTAAAGGAGCTGCCGCTTACATACTCGCAGCGGGATGACGATTCCGCTGCGAGTATGGAATTCTATTGAAACTAACAGGAGGGCAATTCCGTTATGTGTGAAGCTAACCTAAATATATGTATTAGGTCCCATGACTTCTCGGTAAGAAACAAGTAAAACCTAAACCTGGGTTTAGGTATTTAGTATTTAAAATATAGAGAGTAATAACCGCATGAAAAAAGATGCGTAACCTAAATTCTGCCTTCCCTGTGGAACTATCATCATTATTATTTTCACCATTCTACTAATTTAAAAGGGTTGTTCACGGAAAAAAAATTAAATCAAACCAAGTGCCATAGATTTGTTATTTAGTTCTATTTAAAAAAAAAAAAAAAATCAAGTTTTCCAGTACTTATCAGCTGCTGTATGTCCTGCTAAGTACTGGAAGGCTTGAGATTTTGAAGTAAACTACAAAGATTTCTTTTTTTGTGAACTACCCCTTTAATTCTACTTAGCCTTAGAGCCCTATTACACAGAGCAAATCAGGCTGAATTGAGCAAATATTGCTCTGTGTAATAAAGACAACGATCAGTCGTGGAGCAAGTACAGTAAATATATAGTAAAGAAGCTGGCGGCTATAATGCAATAGACGGAAAGGGGATTGTGTCTGTTGCATTACAGCCACCAGCTTTTTTACAGTATATTAACTCATTTTTGCTCTAATTGCTCTAATCTAATCTTATATTTTTGCTCTAATTTTGCTATCTTTGATTTACAAATCTATCTTGAAACAAAAATATGCTGTTTTAAGTTGATATACTGTTAAAAAGCTGGTGGCGATAATGCAATAGATGCAATCCCTGATCCTTATGATGGTAAGTATAATACCACCCTCCCTCCCCAACATAGCACTGGGGGCTAACTTAACCCCCTGGGGGGCCAGACTGTCACTTTCAAACTAACCATGTACCCTGTGCCGAGCGGGACATCTGGTTAAATACTCAAGTTTGGAGGTACCCTAATGCTTGTTAAAAGGCTTCCCAGCAGCCTTTCAACAAGCTTTCTTTTTTATCTAGCACCTAAGCAGCACAGTAGCCCAGTATTTCAGCGAATACAATACTCAAACAAGTGTTCTTACTCATATCTAGTCATTATGATCGAAACGTATCTATCTGTACCTTTTGTTAAATGCATTTATTGAAACTTTCTCTCTGTTCAAGTGAAGAAAAAAGTAAATTTTAGCTACAATGCCATAAAGAAAACATCAAACATCAACTTGGCAGAGCAGGCTCGTGAAATAAAAGAAAAAATTCAATAAAATGATGGATGGAATTTTTTATTTTGTTTGTGCTGTAAGCTATATTTTGCACTGCACACTTATAGACCCGCTCACAGCTAAGTTACGTTTCCATTTAATACTCAGAACTGTTACAGTACGTTCCCGTCTGTGAGCCTATATGACAGCTACCAATTGAATCCAATGTTCTGTTGAGAAGGGAAAATTTTACAATGAATGGCTGCTATATAAGAGCGTGTTTCAAGACAATCCTAATCCCTTAAACATAACCTGTTTCTCTCACTTCTAATCACACAGTTCAGAGAGTTATTGATCTTTTCTTCTTATACTGCTGGATTTTGGCTTTTCTTTCTTACTGTTGGCAAGAGAATTTACTTCTGTGTCTTTTATTAAAGATCAACATCTCAGAGCTATAATTTGTTGATACAATTGAGTTTTTGTGCCTTTCGGCATCTCCTCTGAGCTAGGATATGGGACTGTGTGAGTGGCTCTGTGTAGCTAGGGCAAATTATCTTCTATCTATATGCTTATTCATTGCTAGTGCCATTTCTGCTGTTCATTTATATAATATTCTATTATGGGAGGCTTGATTGTTATTGTTGCCTCTTTGTTTGTTGTGACCAGCTGGGGGCCTCCAGGCCACACAAGCTTTACTTTTCCCTGATGAACCCACACCATGGAGTAAATGTGTCGGGACAGTGTGACAGCATGAACCGTCCCCATACTTGAGTGAATCAAGATGTTATCTAATTGATTTACCTGTCGATCTACATTGGTAGAGTGGACATGCATTAATACTTGGGCTACTTTTTGACCACATATCCTCTTTCTAGTATCTAGACTATGTTTATATTTTAACCCCTTAAGGACCGGGCCTAAAATGGCCTTAAGGACCGGAGCAAATTTTATGAATATGACTTGTGTCACTTTATTCATTAATAACTTCGGGATGCTTTTACCTATCCGGCTGATTCTGAGATTGTTTTCTCGTGACATATTGTACTTCACATTTCGTGTAAATTGGAGTCGATACTTATAACGAATCTTTATGAAAAAAAACAAAATAACGCGAAAAATTGTAAAAAAAAATGCATTTTTCCAACTTTAAACCTTTTCTGCTTATACAGAAAATGGTTATGACACATAAATTATATATTAAATAGCATTAGCAACATGTCTACTTTATGTTGGCGGCATTTATTAAACATTAGCAGCAAATTTCCAAATTTTCAGTAAAATTTCAAAATCAGATATTTTTAGGGACCTGTTCAGGTTTAGGCTAGGTTCACACTACGTATATGTCCGGTCGCACATTTTCGCGGCCGGACATATACGTATGAAACTCCGGCCGGGACTTTACGCAAGTTGCAGCCGGATACGTACGGACCGCGAACTTACGCCCGTAGCGTACTTACGCTTCCCGAGCGCTCTTCTTAGCGATCTAACAGCGGTCTTTTACTTGGAAATCTTCGTCTAGCCCCGGACACCCCACAGAACCTTTTGGATCGGAACAAAAAGCTGACAAAATGAAGAAATCACCACTACGTACGGGACCGCATGTTACGCTACGGGTGTAAGTTACGGCATTTCCGTCCCGAAATAATGGTCTGGTTAATTTTTTACGGCGCCGCATACGATCTGGGCGTAAGTTCGTACGTAGTGTGAACTGTGCGCCCGTAGATCGTATACTTTCCATTGTACGCAAACTACGTAAGTTTCCGGCCGCTTATTCACGGAACGCGCTACGGCCGGAAACTTACGTAGTGTGAACGTAGCCTTAAAGTGTATTTGAGGGGACTGTATGTTAGAAAGCCCCACAAAGCACCCCATTTCAGAAACTGCACCCCCCAAACTCTGCAAAAGCACATCCAGAAAGTTTTTTAACCCTTTAGGGGAGTCACAGAAATAAACGCTACATGTGTAAGAAATTAGAAAATTTTAATTTTCTGTGCAGAGATTTTATTGTAATCCAATATTTTTCATAATTATAAACTTATTACCAGAGAAATGCATCCCAATATTTATTCCCCCGTTTCTGCAGTTTATATAAATACCCCATATGTGGCCCTATTTCGCTATTTGACGCAACCACAAGCCTCAGATATAAGGGAGCGCCTAGTGCATTTCAATGGCTCCTTTATATTTGGTCATTTCTGACTGTACCACTCCAGCTTGGCAGAGGCTCTGGGGTGCCAAAACCTAAAAAACACCACTAAAGGGACAACATTCAGAAAACTACACCCCTCAAGGAATGTAACTAGGGGTGCGGTGAGCATCTGGACCCCACAGGTGCTTCACAGATTTTCCCAACAATATGGCGTGAAAAAAGACAAAAGTATTTTTTACACTAAAACGTTCTAGACTTCAATTTTTCATTTTCACAAAGGGATAAAAGGAAAAAAAAAAACACAAAACATGTAGCGCAGTTTCTCCCGAGTACAGAAACACCCCACATGTGGACATAAAGTGCCAAGCGGGCGCAGGACGAGCCTCCAAAGGGAAGGAGCGCCAATTGGCTTTTGGAAGCTGGATTTCACTGGAATGGATTTCAAGGGCCATGTCGCATTTACAGAGCCCCGTGCTGCCAAAACACTGGAAACCCCCCACAAGTGACCCCATTCTGGAAACTACACCCCTCAAGGAATCGAATAAGGGGTGCAGCGAGCATATGGAGCCCACTGGTGACGGGCACAAATGTGGAACAATGTGACGTGAAAGTGAAAATTTTCATTTTTTCACTTTCACGGCACAAATGTGCCCGTCATCAAGGGGTCCATATCCTCATTGCACCCCTTGTTAGATTCCTTAAGGGGTGTAGTTTTCAGAATGGGGTCACTTGTGGGGGGTTTCCACTGTCTTGGCAGCACGAGGGCTCTGTAAATGCGACATGGCGTTCATCATCCATTCTAGCCAAATCCAACCTCCAAAATCCAAATGGCGCTCCTTCCCTTGAGAGGCTTGCCCTGCACCCACATGGCGCTTTATGTCCACATGTGGGATATTTACGGACTCGGGGGAAATTGCTCTAAACATTTTGTGTGTTTTTTTCTCTTTTAACCCCTTGTGAAAATGATAAATTCAAGTCTAGACCAACATTATAGTGTAAAAAATGTAATATTTTATTTTCACGCCACATTGTTCCACATTTGTGCCCGTCACCAGTGGGGTCCATATGCTCACTACACCCCTTGTTACATTCCTTGAGGGGTGTAGTTTCCATAATGGGGTCACTTGTGGGGGGTTTCAACTGTCTTGGCAACACAGGGGCCTTTTAAATGCAACATGGCCCCTCGAAATCCATTCCAGCCAAATTCAGCCTCAAAAAACCAAATGGCGCTCCATCCCTTTGGAGGCTTACCCTGCACCCCATGGCGCTTTATGTCCACATGTGGGGTATTTCCGTACTCAGGGGAAATTGCTCTACAAAGTTTGTGGTTTTTTTTTTTTTTTAGCCCCTTGTGAGAATGAAAAAATCATGACAAGATTAATGATTTAGAGTAAAAATTTAAAACAAATTACACTAAATGTTGGTCTAGCCTTGATTTTTTTCCAATTCCACAAGGGGTTAAAAAAGAAAATAAACGCAAAGCGTGTAGGGTAATTTCCCTTGAGTACGAAAATACCCCACATGTGGACATAATGTGCCATATGGGCACAGGGCAAGCCACCAAAGGGACAGAGCGCCATTTAGAGGCTGGAATGGAGGATGGAGGCCATGTCGCAATTACAAAGCTCCTGTGCTGTCAGGACAGTAGAAACCCCCCACAAGTGACCCCATTCTGGAAACTACACCCCATAAGGAATCTAACAAGGGGTGCAGTGAGCATATGGACCCCACTGGTAACAGGCACATATGTAGAACATGTGCCGTGAAAATAAAAAATACAATTTTTTTCATTTTCACGTCCAAAATGTGGCCGTCACCAGGGGTCCATATCCCCGCTGCTCCCCTTGTTAGATTCCTTATGGGGTGTAGTTTCCAGAATGGGGTCACTTGTGGGGGGTTTCTACTGTCCTGGCCGCACAGAGGCTTTGTAATTGCATCATGGCATCCTCTAATGGGAATAGCGGCCATATCTATTTAGCTGGGGAAAAGGGACAATTATTAATTTATTTGGGGTTATTAGGCCAATTATTACTTTATAAGGTTGAAAATGACAGGTGTCCATCAAATTCAACCTGTGTTGATCCAGAGGAAGGCAAAAAACCCTCGTAAGGCAGACGACAGTAGCCTCATCACTGGGAAAAATTCCTTCCTGACTCCATAATGGCAATCAGAATAATCCCTGGATCAACGTGACCCCTGAAATAGGAATAAGGGAGAGAATTTAGATAATGTGGAACTCCAATGACATGTGGTACGCCTTGAAACGATCCTGTATGCAGAGGCCGGGGTGATCAGGACAGGTGTCACACTGGAAAATGGCGTCCTTCCTGATCCCCCTGTTACACCACACTCTGCACTTCTTCTGGGGTCTCCTGTTTTCCAGTGTGGGGGACGTCACCTGGAAAATGTTGCCCTGGTGCGATACGGGGTCCTTCATATCCAGAAGCGCTGGGTCTGCTCCATGGCTGCTAAATTTTAGGGCTCTATTACTGCTTCTGATATGTTCGGATCGTGCCGCAAGCTACAGTAGCTCGGGCAGCGAGGGACCGGGAGAGGGGGGTGCTGGTATAAAAGTTATCCCTGTACAGGTGGTGGTAACCTTTATCCAGCAGTGGGAAGATCAGTTCCCCAACGATCTCCTTACTAACTCCAAGGATGGGGGGGGCATCTGGGGGCCGGATTCGGCTGTCCCTTCCGTCATACAATCTAAGTGTACGTGCACACTGCGGAATGGCGAAGGATAACCCTTTGTGCATTCCGCAGCTGGCACCCACCGGCAGACTGATGCGGGTGCGCGTCTCCGTCCGTCTCATGGACTCCATTCTATGCAAAGGCGGATTCCACTCTCCGTCAAATGTGTTCATTCTTTGGACGGACGATGGAATCCGCCCATGCATAACATGGAGTCTATGACATGGGTGGAGACACGCGCCTGCATCAGTCCGCCGGTGGGTGCCAGCTGCGGAATGCACAAAGGGTTATCCTTCGCCATTCCACAGTGTGCACGTACCCTAAATCTGTAAGTGTACCCTGAGGTACTCTCACAGAGTTTGTAGAATTTCGCGCCATACCATCATCTCTTATTGGGACGGTACTGGCGGAAAAGACGTGTCTGGGGGGCAGCGTACGCTACGCTACCCCCAGACACATCACTGGATGATGAGGATGATGAGGATGAATGGAGAAATGAAGTATCCCCCCATTCATCCTCACTGGCTGTTTCGGTATCGGAGACAATAAAAGCGTATGCTTCCGACACCGAAAATACCATGGGGGCCATCTTTATACGGAGATTGGTATATGGGGTATGTAAATGTGTAGCGGTGTAGTGTAAAACTTTATTCCGTGTAGTGTAATGGTGTTTTTTACATGTTTTTTTAACATTAAGTATAAAAGGAGTTGCTGATAAATGCCGCACTTATGTGCGGCACTTATAAGCAGACCATGGCTGTAGGATATAGGAAAAAAACACTCTACGCCAAAAAAGAGGAGTTGCTGATCAGCGGCGCACTTACGTGCGATGCTGATCAGCACTCAGCGGCAATAGGGTGCGGAAAATAAAAAAATAAAAGAATTGGAAAAAAACAAACAAACAAAAAAAAACCTTTTTTCAACCCTATAGCTACTGATATGTGTATTATATACACTTATCAGCCGCTAGGGGGCAGTAGGACGCAAATTCCGGAAAAAGCCGAAGTTTGACAACGCTGGAGCCGATGATTGCCGATAGGGACCGCCGGAAAAAGACGACGATGTCGACGAAGACGCGATCGGGACGCTGGATCCGGTGAGTATGGGTCAATACCTGCTCTGGACACCTCAGCTACCTAGCTGAGGTGTCCACAGCAGGTATTTAACCCTTTCATGGGGTACTTATATCGCCGTGATCGGCCGGCCGGTCACGGCGATCGGGACGTGGCACCGTGGCCACCATTACTTTTAACAGTAATGGCGGTCGGTGCCGTCCTCGGACAGCACAGACCGCCATTGCTTTCCGGGCCATCGGGGACGTCATTCAATGTGTGAACAAGGCCTTTATTCCATAGACTTTGATGTAATTTATTAGAGTAATTTAAAATGATGCAATCATATATATATAATCTTGATTCAAAACATGATTCAAAAACAGGACAACACAACAAACTGCAGATAAAATCAATTAAAAAACCACTTAGGTATATGCAAGAACTGAGTATAGGGATATGATGCTCCCTAGCTCAACCAGGGAATCAGACAATACGATTATAGTTCCACATGATTAGATAATACATGAACTGTGCTATAGACTGGCCTCCATAATAAACCAATAAACCTCTTATATGTATAAATAGAAGAATGATACAAAATACTATATACAAAGTGCTGTTGTGCAATCTGCTCAAATAAACTAATGAACTATCCTACCTAAAGTGCAAACAAACAGTGGTAGTTAGAAGGAAGCCAAGTCATATACATCACAGAAAATCACCAATATGGATGAGTGACGACATGGGTGAGTGACGACACGAATTGGGACCATACCAGGGAATCTGTTCCTAAGTTTTATTCGTACAGCTCAAGGTCACGTTCACACAACATACGACACTGGCCATTTTGTGTCACAGATCGGCCGGTGTCAGTGAAGTTTATCCTGGCTGGTACTGTAGTACTGGCCGGATGAACTTTATTTTTTTTCTTTACGGTGTTACCGTATTTCAAATCACCATAGCAGACCATGTAAAGTGCGGTCAAAGCCACACTTTATATTGTCTGCTCTGTCAGTCTTCTGCAGCTGCTATTTATGTTTATGCAATTTGCAGCAACGGCCGTGATTAATTGAATATATACATTGTGTGAATTTAGCCCAAAGGTTTAAACATGAGGTTCTATATCAAATACAAAAAAAAAAAAAAAGAAAAATGTATTTGTAGGGTGAGACAGCATTGTGTACAATAGCTAGATCACTACTGTGTGATTATGATGATCTCGTGATATGCATGAGATAGGGTCCTCTTGTCCTAGTTATACCAAAGGCACAGCTATTTTCTAACATCTGCTAATCTTCTCATACATAAAAATACCTCTGGAGCATAATCAGGTGTACACTTTTAGAAGTGCTAGGAGAAAAATAGCGCGTGAAAGTTAGCACATCAGGACACTTTGTATGCGCTGCAGCACCTTATCACCGATGCCTCTTTCAGGCGTGCATAATTTTACAGATTAAATCCACACATTTGCCAGTTTCCAGTGGCTATTAGAAATAATGATGCATGTAGAATTGATTCTGTGTGCGTTGCTTTATGTTTCTAGTTCCATGTTGTGTTTCTTCACAAATCAAGCTGCTTCAGGTAAAGCTGTTATATAAATCAGAACTAAAAGTGGGAACATTTGTATCAACATTTGACCTGCCAATATGGATTGTTTTGTAATGTTGCCTATTGACCCAGGTTTAAATTGAGAGTGTTTGTTAGGCTGCATGATTGGTATCTAGCACTTCATTGTTTGTTCCCAGTGAAGATGCTTGTCAAAATGTAAATTATGTCAACCTTACGGTATGTTCACACTGAGCAAATGTGGTGGAATTCTGCAGCGGAACTCTCCGCCACAGAATCCTGCATGTCTCAGTGTCAAATGGTGTCTTTATGGGAGGGCTTGTGCGCCTCCACTCAAAAAACCGACATGTCAATTCTTTGAGCAGAGAGTGGAGGCGCACAAGCACTCCCATAGAGATGCCGTTTGACACTGAGGCAGGCAGGATTTTGTGGCGGAGTTCCGCCACAGAATTCTGCCACATTTGCTTAGTGTGAACATACCCTTAGGTGTGATGTTGGTTCTTGCAGTATGATCCATTGATGGTCCACCCCTTAAAGTTTAAAATAATACAATCATACACTATACAAAAAAGGCTGAGTTTAAACATAATATTTTGATTAGGATTTTTCACCAAAACCAGAAGTGGAATTGACAGAGAAAATCTATAATGGTTTTGACTGAAAATACAGAACCCAATACTCACCAAAATACTATGGTATAGCTTATTATTGAGGCTTTGTCTTGCTTGATCTTGCCAGCTTTTAAGACCATAGGCATGGGAGGAAACACACAAGCCAATGGGAAACAAAGTGGAGATGGTGGTTAGGGTTCATGGCCTGGCTTGGGACTAGCTGGAAACAGATGAGATTATCTGCTCATATGTTGAACTCACCTTGGATGTGGATCGCTAAGAGATCATATGCACAGAGTACTTGGAGTCAGAGGTCAGAATACTTGCCACTTAACAGCTGGTTACGTTCCAAATTACAATTTTAACAGTTCTCAGGTGTTAGAGACATAAGGTTGTACTTCCTTACACATGGGCACTCTATCCTCCAAAGGATACACTGGTAGTGAGGACTACCCACTGGCAAACTCATACCGGGTCCATTGGTCCAGAAGAGAGTTTTTATGCTTGTCCTATTACTCCATAAGTTTTGAAGACTTTTGGGCCACACATCAGCATCTATGGCTGATAACACAAAGTCAGCAACTCGAGAGGCCTACCATATGCAAAGAAGTCTAGGACGTTGGGATATAGTCTTAAAATCAGCCTAGAGAGAAGAAGCCAGAACTTAACATGATCTTGGTTAGTGGCCAGCCTTAAAAATGTCTGTGGACCTAAGCTACTAAGATGTGTAAGTAGATGTGCTTACAGAGGAAGTCCCACGTACACTAAAATCGTCAGGCAGGCGGGTTGGGAGAGAAAATAACAAACAAGTAAACTCACCTGTCCCTGTGCCTCCGTTGCACCACTCTGGGGTCCCATTGGCTGTCATCTTCAGCTGGAAGCCGGGTGCATCGCGTATCGGTTCTTCCAGCATTAACGTCACGATCCGACTGAGCGGGGTGTCCTTCTCGATAGACGACGCAACCACTGAATTGACTCTATTCAAATCTGAGGTATTGAGGTGCTTAAAGTCAGTGGCCATCCTGAAATTCCTATCTGGTCTGGGCATCAGAAAAATCAGAACGTAGACACCTACATCTCACTATTCTTCTGGGATTACAATTTTTAATGTAAACTCGCTGAAAGTTTGAACTAAATCTTGCCACAGAAGAAGTTAGTCTTCCTCCTATGAGTACATTTATATAGTCTCAAAAAAGGATGCTGAGTTTTTGCAAGGTAAAAGTGTCAAAATGCACAAGACATAATTTCATAAGAGGTGGCTGAAGCAGATGACTTTGACAACCACCTAAGAAAAGTGCACAGGTGAGGATGGAGACATAAAGGGGTATTCTCTCTCCAGACCCCTTTGTTTGTGGTTACCAAACATGGTCAGGAAACCTAAAATAGCCAAGCCAGCTTTTTAAGGCAATTTTTGTAGCTCCTATTAACTTTAATGGAAGATGGAGGAGGAGCATAGCATCTCTCCTGTTTTTTGGCAAAAATACATGTGAACTGCTGACAACAATTTAACAACAGGCAAATTTAGTGAAATATCCCAAGACATTTCTCAGAATAAATTATTGAACAAAGCAATTGGAAATGATGATATTGAAACACATGGGAAATCCAACAGGCATCTTTATGTGTTCTCATATATGTGGGAGCTACATATAAGCTACCCATTTTAGAATCACAAAAAATAAGGCCTGAGGTAGTCATGGCGATGGAAAAATAAGAGAGATATGCCTTTCACCCATTAGACTTCTATGGACTGCGATTTTCCTAATCTATGGTAGCTCACTGGGACTAATTTGATAAAATTATCATTACATTAGGTACTGTTTTATGAATAATAAGTATATGAATATCAAATTGACTCCAAATCAGATTTTCCAGATCTGTCTTCCCTCAAGGTATAAGAAATATATGTATCTCACTTGCAGTAGTCGTACTGCTATTTTTAACTTGGATCCCAAATTCATATGCAAATAACCATGATTTCTATAGCTTTTTTTGTGTTTCGCATCTAACATGCTTAAATAGTCAATCTAACATAATTATTTCCATCAGTGTATTTATACCACAGTGCATCACAGATATTAACATTGACTCTCTTAGGAGTTCCTAATATAAGAACATCCTTAAAGTAGCACCAATTTATTTTCATTTTTTTGAAATGTAAAATTTAAGGAAACATCTCAGTATTACGTATGACTCATATATTATCTTACACAGTATTTGAAATGTGTTGAATGGCTGGATGAGTTAATGTCTTCATCCGAGCTTCCAGTAATGGCAACAAAAACAAGACTATATCAATTTCAGTTCAGGCGGAGAAACATTGGCAGATATGAGTCACCTAGCAACCAAAATTCTGGAACCCTCCACTTGTCCACCACCTGCCCACTCTATTACAGTACTCTATCATTGTTCCAAAATGAAGGCTTTTTGCTCGGGCTACAGCCAGATAGTACATTTGAAAATAAGCATTGCTCCTTGTGGAAATGTTGGAGGTTTCGTAAATCTACATTGCACATTGTTACTAATTTTGTTACTTGGTAACCTGTTCAGTCAGGATAAATGTGCACAATAGAACCTATGACACCATGGTTTGTACACAGATAGGACTGAAAAACAATTTGTCATTATGGCTAAATGGAATGAAATTCAGTTTTTACTCCATTTAAAAATTGCTGTTACTCTCTGTAGTTACAAAACTTGAAGAGGTGGCATGGAGCTGCTAAAGTTATGCAGGCTGGCATGCCTCCTCCCTTTATCCACTTACAATTTCTCATTAATTGATGTACAGGGCTGGGCTTCTGGTGCTGAGCCCTGTATTTAAATCTCCAAATATTGTGCTTTTTCTGTTCTGCAAGTAGTGGCACTCACTGTATGTGTGCCGCCTGTATTAAATGTGTAAGATTTGGTCTTAGGGCTCAGTGCTGTACTAGCAGATTTCCCATGGCAGGCATAGAGACCTTTAGAAGACATGTAGTATTTATAAAGTTGTGAATATAGCTACACTGTCTAGGACTCTGACAGAGAGCTGTGTATATTATGGATTGATTCCCATCACAACAAACTATGCTTGCAGTGGAATCAGCATCTGTTCTTCAATGCATGGGCGGCATTGCGTTGAAGTCAATGCAATGTTGCCCACTGTGCTAATTGATTTGTGTGCACACCCGATTGTGCCCGCAAGTCAATATGAAATAAAGAACGTTCCTACAGCTGATACAGAGGTCTCAGCTGCAGGAACGTACTGAATGCAATCTGGCGGCCGGCAGTTTGTGTGAACATAGCCTAAAATAGAAACTGGTGTAAACTGTCTGTAGCAACCAATTATAGTTTAGCTATTATTTAACCAGAGCTAAAAGCTGAGCTGTGATTGGTTGCTGTGGGCAGTTTACACCAGTTTCAATTTTACAGTTTTGTAAATCTGGGCCTCCAAGACTTCTTCTCTATTTTAATCCATTTCTAGCTTTAGGTTCAATAATTGCAATTAAAAACCTGAACGTGTGAACATACTCTTGCGATGCTAAATTAAGTCTTGATTATTGGACACTTAAGATGTCTGAGGCTTGCCTGGATGCAGTAACTTTAATTACTTAGCTTTAATCAATTTACATTGTAAAATTAGAGAGTGCCAAGCTAACAGATTTCCTCTTGATGGGAAATATGGGCTGATTACTAGCAAATGTAAAAAAATCAGAGAAAATCAAGTGCTGGATGTCTATATCAATATAGTAAATCACTGCTAATTTAAATGTTTTCATAATTTCACCCCACTTTTTCCCTTAAAGGGGTAGTGCTGCATTTAACATTTATTCACTAAATAACACACATTACATAGTTATACAACTTTGTAATGTGTGTTATTTAAGTGAATGGCCCCCTTCCCCGTGTTCCCCCCACCCCGGAAGTGTGCATTATACTTACTCCATTATACTTACCCCGGGCGACATCTTTGGTTGATGACGTCATCTTCGGGAGGCCGACCGAACCGCTCCAGCCATCCCTTATGCCGGCCCCCCTTTGTCGTATCATGAGCTGCTCAGCCGCGATTGGCTAAACACAGTTATGCTCAGCCAATCGTGGCTGCGCAGCTGATGACGTGGCAGAGGGGGGGGGGCGGCATGAGGGACGGCTGGGGCGATTTGGTCAGCCTCCTGAAGATGACGTTGTGAACCCAAGATGGCGGCCGGGGTCGGTGAGTTTAATGCACCCCACTTCCGGGGTGGGGGGCATTCACTTAAATAACACACATTACAAAGTTGTATAACTTTGTAATGTGTGTTATTTAGTGAATAAATGTCAAACACTGCACTACCCCTTTAATATAGCGCCAAGATAATAGTGCCAAATCTAGCCCACACTATACCACTAGATAAACTGCGGTGCTCACAATTTTACCCATTAGATAATCATGTAGAGATCTACAGAACTGGACAGAGTTATGACAAACATTTTTGCATTCTTTTTAAAAATCGTTTGCCGTAGATCTCATTGATACAGTCCTCGGTGTTAACACCTACCAATTGGGGGGACCAACTGTACATATACGGAACATATACTTCAATGGTTCTAAAAGCATCATATAGCAGTTTTTCAGGCTGAAGAAGCCAGCAAAACTAAACCATGAACACTAGCTTGAAAGTTTAGAGGAAGTGGTTTCCATATAAAGGCTATAGTCTATTATTTTGTGCCACCGAATAAAAAAGCAGCTTAGTGGTTTTGAAGGTAGGATCATTACTATGTAATTTAGAAATGTTTATGCTGGATCTTGCGACCACATTATCTCAAGTTTTTCATTAAACGCCTTAACTCTCAGAGCCAGAAAGATTTTCACATTAGCCGGCCCCATAAACTTGAAGCATATTATAAAAGCCAAAAAAATATTTTAAAAAAAAATACTTTAAAAAACACACTTAAAACATACAGTATCAAACAAGCTGCTAAAGTTATATTAAGAAGTGATTGCTTAGAATTTTTGCATAATAGGTTCTATGACAGGCAAGAAATCTCAGACATAATGGGAACATTACCATGTCTATAGAAATGGAAAAAAACATCACAACAGAGGCAGAGTGAGAATGCCCCTGGGACCCCGCTGACATAACTTAATGGGAGATTCACAACTTCCTGGATGTCAGAAGCTGCCAGCAGAGCAGAAAATAATTCTCTCCAATGGCAGCTTGAAGTAGCGATTACCGCTGCAATTGTGGGTTCTGTAGGAGGCAGCCAAGGTTTGTTCACTTTTAGTTATTATTTATTACGATTATTGTGGAAAGATTTCTTTTTGTTTACTATCTTTATTAAAAGTGAAAGGCTATGTTCACACAACGTCAAAAATAAAGAAATAACTGCCGTTTTTGCCACAATTTAACTGACTGCAATGGCAGACTGACTGCAATTGAAGTCAATGGGAAAACGGACGTCCAATGCACACAGTGTATTGAATAACGGACGTTTTTGCTGCGGATGTCAAAATAATGAACATAAGCATTCTTTTCGGATGTCTTTTGCAAACATCGGACGTTTTTTAGTAGTAGTTCACACACAGTTTTCCTTTTTTCACTGTTCTTTCTCCGTCTTTACTATTAAATTCAATGGCCAAAAAACGCCTATTAGATCTATCAACTAACTATTTCATGTGTCAAATCACCAGGCAAAATGAGTCCAATATTTCAATATTGGATGCCTTCTGCCTGGTGATTTGACATATGAAGGGGTGATTTCAATCCTACTATATGCTTAGTGATCATGTAAAAAGGCTATTATACTACACCTAAAACATATTCATACTTACCTACCTGACTCCCCTGCAGCTCCCACTCTAGGAACTTCCAGTCCTCGCTGGTCTCTGCTGCTTGTTACTTCTGAGATGAGTCATCTCTGCAGGACCTGTCTGCTCAGTCAGTCATTGGCTGTAGCAGTGTCCTAACTCAGTTAGTAACCAGCTGAGCTGGTAGTCCTGCTAAGTCTATGCTGGAGATGCTAAAGGTCACCAAGGTACATAAGCATCTTATTTTACATTTTTTTCAAGACCCCAGCAACAAAAAGTAAAAATTATACTAGAATACCTCTTTAATGTAACCTATCATATTTTAGTGAGTCCATGGAAGAAGAGTAAAAGAGTACCAATTCAAAACAATGCATGTGAGAGTCATCCAACCAAAAAGAAAAAAAGCTGTGGGCACTCACCGTTAATCTGATGAAGCGCGGAAGAGTCGCGTGAAACAGCTGTCATAGCGGTGGGGGGGGGCGGGGTTAGCGTCTCTCCGTGCTTTACCTGCGACGATGAACTTTGTATGCAGTCTATGTGAATAAAGTTGGTCTACTTAACGGTGAGTGCCCACAGCTTTTTTCTTTTTGGTTGGATGACTATACATATCTGAAGTATCTTCGGCTGTGAAGTAGCACCCCGTGTACGGACCCTATATCTTCCATACAATAAGCACACTAGAGAAGGTCACTATCAGGTAGTGCTGACTGCTATTTCTTCTTTTCGGATGACAATGCATGTGATGTTGGGCACCATGTTGGGAACTAGTATAAGCACCTTATATACCTATGTCCCTGGCAACAGTGCCATTGTTCTAAAAGCTGACCATACAATTAGCTATCGGCCAAATGCTTACTGCCAATAAATTAGGAGAACGGCCAGGCAGTTGTCCCAAAGTCAAAGCCCACCTAGCTGGTGCTATTATCACAGTATAAAGGCTGGAAGGCCACCAGCCAGTTGTTCGGTTCTTGAACAGCATTATCCACTAGACTCAAAATGATTGAGATTATATGCATGTAGAGACATGAGAGGAAAGGCATTTAATTCTAAGCAATCAGACATGTCATGAACATGTGATCAGTGGGGGCCCAATTACTGTCTGGAACCCCATCAATCACACTTCTGTGGCATTTCTAAATTACATGAAATAGGAGCTGATAATGACAGAAACCTCTTTAAGGCTTTAGGTATAACCATTAGGAAATTGCTGAATCCACTCATCTCTGGTGACAGCACACCTCAAGCTTACAAGTTGGCAGTGAATTTATCCCTGAAATAACCTTCAAAATTCAAATGTGTGAGTCCCCAGAATGACTCCTGTGAATCCACAGTGATCTATGTGTCGGTTTATTTTTTAAGCTGCACATATTAAAAAACATAACATTTCATATTCCGCCATTGACGTGTGAGGTCAGGTCGATCTAGTAGCCAGAGAGTTTAATGTTTTCCATTTGAATGTTTAATCTACTGATTCATCCAGTTCATTACAAGCACCGTTCATCTTCATATCTTTCTGTCAATTGCTAAAAGTGAGTGTCATTTGGTGGTAAGCGGAGGCTTTGGTAATTAATCAGGACTTTGCAGCCGGCTTGTTAAAGAGCTTGATGAATAACAAGGGCTGATTTGTCAAACACATGTAAGAGGATGCACAGCTGCCACAGCTAGCTCCTATATATAATATATTTCTTACAGCATACAGACAGTGGGGGAGCGGGTGGCAAACCTGACATACCGGTAAGCGCCTTAATAACATCTGCTAAAATCAATTCAATATGCTGGATCACCCAACACAATAAATTGACATCAACACGTGTTGTGTTCAATCTGCCCGATCCCCTTACTGCCACCAATACTACCAACTGTGCACTTGTAATATAGATTTTTTTTTTTTGCTTGTGTCAGACATAATTAAAGCCATAATATGTGGTGTCAACTGGTTTCAACCTCAACTGTATTGTCATCTGTCTACATTACAGTAATGTCATCTGTCTATATTAGGGTGACAGATGACGGTAAGCGCTCATTTACAAGAACCTCTTTAGCGGGGAGCAGCAGCCTTTTCATGAAGTGTTCCTGTAAAACAAGAAGAAGAAAGGGCCAAGAATTACATCGCCTCCTGATACATAATATTGCCGCATCAGGGAAAATGAGGGATAGGAAGTGCTAGCTAATTGTACAGTATATGTAACTGGGGCCATTTTCCTGCAGGGAAAGTAATTTAAAGTAATTTTCTTTTACTGGTTAGCGTCAGAAACTGAAAATTGTTGTTTTATTCTAATCTGTTTCTATTTTCTGACTTTAATTATTTTTATTTAACTTTTTTTACATTGTTATGGTGGCTGAAATCCTGTCTCAGCTGATTTTAACAGCATTAAGTTATATGCTTTACAGCAAGACTCATGGATATAGATGACAATAGACAGACTCTGTCATCATTATGCATGCTCTGGAGGTGCTATTGTCTTGTATTGATGCTATCTGTCTACTGGTGTCACATGTCGCTGCAATGTTGTACATATCACTTTACAGCAGTCTCCAGCTTATCACCATAGACAGAACAGGAAGTCTCAGCTTAGTTTTAGCCCCAGCGGTGAGAATGAAATCTGCAAGATTTCCAGATTATTTTATAATATAGTTTTAAAAAAAATGGAAAATTAGAAAAAGTGTCAGCAAAACTTCTTTAAAAATATGTTTATCATGAAAACATTATTTAAACAATAACCAAGACTTTCTGATGACACATTACCTAAAAGACTGGATTTTAGTACCGTATTGCATTTGAGTGTATGTCCTGCTTTCCTAAATCTAATTCTAGTTTTAATAGATGTGTTACTAATAAGGTAAAATCTATAACAGGGTCATCACCTGTTGTACCAGGTGGGGTGTATAAAACCTGTGTAGCAGAGGGGCCTCTAGGCTTCCTCTGGTTTGGGGACCTGGTGTAACTACTATTGTTGACCCTTTATAGCTAGAGAGACAGAGATGGATCAGAAATATTGAACATTGTTGGCAAATGAAGACCACTTGGTCCATCTAGTCTGCCCTTATATTATTTCCTTTCTTATTATCTTCGGATAGATATATGTTTATCCCAGGCAGGTTTACATTCAGTTACTGCAGATTTACCAACCACATCTGCTGGAAGGTTGTTTCAAGCATCTACTACTCTTTCAGTAAAGTAATTTTTTTTTTCATGTTGTTTCTGATCCCCCAACTAACCTCAAGTTGGTAGAATAACCTCTCAAAAGGAAAACTCTGGCCAAATGTAAAAATCCAAGGTGGGCAAGGGTGGTGGGAGCAGAATAAAAAAGTTATACTTACCTGCCCCCATACCACTGTAGCTGCAGCACCACCAGCTCACTCTCAGTCTCTAGGTTTCTTCCAGTTCCTGTATCATCACAACCCAACAGAACCTAGCTGCTGAGCAAGCATTTCTGAGCCTGGTCATGACATCGTAGGACCAATGGCTACAGGAGTCTGGCGAGTGCTGGCACTGCACTGTGGGGGTTGGGTGAGTATCATGTTTTTTTATTATCTGCCCACCACCCCTGCCTTCTCTGGATTTTTACATTTCGCTGAAGTTCTCATAATATTATTGGAATAGGGGTGTAGTGGCTTGGCAAAATGACAAAGGATTCACATATAGGATGTAAAATGTGTATAGGGAATGTAAGCATATACACAGTAAGTGAATGTAAGCATGGATGGAATAAACATATATCTATCCAATAGAAAGGAAATATTATCTGGGCTGACTCGTTGGGCTATGTGGTCTTTCTCTTCATTCCTATTAATCTTAATTCCCTGGAGAATTTGGTTCTTTACTTTTAATATTGCATTTTTTACTGCATCCAAAGCCATAGTATATAGCTAGTATTTTATTAGAGAGTCCCCCACTGTCCCCAGTGCCCAACACGACCCAATAAAAGCACAATACTACTATGGTGTGTTAGCTGTGTATACAGAAATACATGCATGCCATGAATACTAAAATCCTCAGAAGAAAAACATACCCAGAGAATCCCTGCCAAACATACAAAGATAGAAGGGGCTGGCATTAGTAGCAGCCTGTTGTACTGTGTCTCTAGACATCAAGAACAGGCAGCACATTTCGCCCACACAATGACCATCAGTCAGTTGTGTAACAAAGCTAATAAAATGTAATTAAACTTCAAGAATAATATTAGTGTTAGCTTTGAATTAGTTTCCTGTAACCTTGGCCCATCCATTAGTCTATGACCTGACTCTGAGTACGCTACACAGTATAAATTAATTGTTAATTTACTAAATTAAATATATAAAAATGTTAATGTGTAGGCTTTAATGACAAATAAAGGAGCACTGACCGATACCAAAGATCGGAATAAGAAAGGACATTCATGTTTCAAGGAGAGTTCAGGTTTACACAGAGAATTAAATATTTACGACAATGAGATGGCTCCTATTATATTACAGGATGGTAGCAGTGGTGGGGGTAGTGGTTCTCTAATAAGTAGCATTTGTTATGTGTAAGAGATTATAAAGTGAAAGTGCCTTGCCATTCTCTGCCTATGCGGCCATCATCATATATAACAGCTCAGGCAACTCTAGAATGTAGATTATTACATGATCACTATCGGATTTCAAACACTTTAGGATTACAGGTTAGACTGATTGAAATCTGTCAGAGGAGCTGCGGTCTCCAGACCCTATTTCTTCTATCGTGAACAATCTTCTAAGCTCATTTTATGACTAGATTAAAGTTCAGCTTTGATCTGTCAGATCTCGGCTTAAAGGACAACTCCAGCGCTGATAAAAAAAAAAAAAAAACTTGACTGAAGCTCCAGTTGGTGTCTTCATTTTTTATTCACTTCCTGGTATGGGCTTTCCCATGATGCACTTTGTCGCCTGTGATGTCTAACTAACTCTGTAAAACTGTTAGATGGCTTACAGCGTAATCAGCCAATCAGAGCTGAGCAACCTCAGTCATCTGACAAAGGGGGGCTGGCCTAACAGGGCTTAGACCCGCCTCCCTTTTGATGATGTAATTGTCACAAAATGGCTGCCAGTTCTGTCAGGTGTCACAGTTAGTGCAGTTAGCTGCTGTGCCCTACTCCAGTTACTAGGTATCTCACTGCACAGCTGCAGTGTAGGAAGGAAGGTTTAGCCCGCCACACACACTCTCACACCACACTTCCTGGAGAGTCAGTCATTTCTAGCATAGCTCTAGGCCAGTGAGGAGGTGTAGAGTTAGTACTAGCCTAACTCTTGGCCAGTCAAGTTGTGTTTCTGTTTTCCAGTGTGAGAGACTACAGCAGTCATGCACTGCTGAACCCAACCCTGGGCTAACTTGAATTACAGGAGTAACCCCTATGCCTATGTGGTGACCCCCAGGATGGTGTGTCGGAGGATTTGCTGGTCACTCGCTAGGTGGTGAAGTGTGACGCCACTCCTGTGGTGGTTGGCCGAGATACAGCCGGGCCTTTAGATGTTATGTTGTGATACCACTGCCGGTTGGGCACACAGATATGATGGCACGCATGCTTTTAGTTTAGGAGGCCGGTTGTACCTTGTTCCCCTATGGACAGTGTCCTGCCGGGATGCTACGGGGTCTTTTGGGATAATATGGGCCAAATCGGAACTGCCACCCACAGAAAGGGGAAATGTCCCAAGGTCGTGGTGTACACTGAGTCGGTGTAAGGTAAAGAATCACAGAGTCTCTTTATCATAAATAAGTTTGTTTTTACTTGAGAAGTACTTGTGTGCAGCAAGTTATACAGTTTTGCTTTGCCAGTATAGGTTTCTCTTGAGAAAGCACTCGATGATACACTTGATAATACTTTTGGATGAACACTGGATAATACAGCAACTAGATTTGTGATAGGAGTACAGTGGAGGGTACAGTTGTGCTGACTGAGTTGAGAGATACAAAAAAAACAGAGTAGCAAAGAGGGGGATGTCGTGAGAGTCTCAGCCCAAGTAGTACTGTGCTCTGCTGGGATGTTGTAGGATGAGGTAGAAGAATACTTAGAAGAAGAAGAGAATATTTGTGCCCGTGTATTGACCTTTGGGTCTTCACACCACCTAATGCCCACTAGTGTTGTGTGACACATCCTATGAAGGTGACACAAGGCCCCAGACCTTGTTACCTGGGATGAGCGGTATGCTGAAGATTTTCTGTTGACATTTGCGCTGCGAAATAGAGTTCCTAGGCTTTCTGCAAATTTGCTCTTTCCAGATCAGTACCTAGTTTACTGCTGTCTGTGGATACTGTCCTGCTTGGTGACTCTCCTAGTCCACAGCATAGGTTGAGGTTGTCTCAGACGTGTCCTCTCCTGTAAGGGCTTTAACACTGCATAGTGTTGTGTAGAGTAAACTGAGGAGAAACTGTTAGCTGTGCCTTGTCTTGCTTCCTACCCATACGGGATCTGACTAAGACTGAACTCTTGAGAGTAGTGGGACCTGGCAGAGGGCTAGGACCCAGAGAGGACCACTGTAGAGAGCTGTCTAGCTTGCGTCCTTTCTTTACAATGTACATGCTTCAGCTGTGCAGCATCTGAGCACACATACCGAATACAGAGACATCTAGTGGCGAAACTTTAGCACTACCTTCATCAGCAATGACAAACAATAAGTACAGGCTTTTACGAGGGTGTAACCTATAGCAACACCCGAGGTGGGACACCACACCTACTCCGTAGCAGACACCCCCTTGAGATGGAGAGAGGAAAAAGACAGATCCACGGTAGAGCACAAATGCAAGTCAGCCACTCTCTACTGACCACCTTTGACTATGTAGGAAACCTTCTACTAGTTAGTTTGACCCAGAGACCGAGACCTGAGACTCGTACTACCTATCAGGGCGGTCACCGATACTGTGAAGCAGAAAGTGGTCAGATAAGAAAGTGTTATTCAAACATGAGTATGAGGAGTTCTTCAAGTCACCTACTTCACCCATATGCTGGCAGAGTACAAGGCTTATTAGGCAAGGGCCGCCTATCTGCTGCTACAGTTTTTCCTTATACTACTTCACCTCAAGCTGCTGATGTTATTGTTACTGATTATTGCACTAAAACCCAAAAACACTGTTACCGCTCTGTATTGCACTGAAGATATTTCCAAGGAAAGTTAACTATTGTTTAAGTGGGACTCTGTCATCTCTGTCGCCGCACCCTGCACCTCACACTTTGGTAAGTTAGGGTGCTCGTGTGTCTGGGGGGTACCACTCATGGCCACTGTGACAAGCCGCCCCAAAACTCCAGAGCTCACCGGCTGGTTCAACACCAGTGTCCAGCACCTATTCATCTTATATTTTTGACGGCTGCTTCTGCTGATCGTGGCGAGTCAACCATTGTTACTTCTAAACAAGACAGAGTATCCTGCATATTTGAAAGTATAAACTCTGTATTAAGCTATACTTTGTTCATAGGATAGGGGATGACAAACTGACCAGTGGGGATCCAACCGCTGGAATTCCCACCAATCCCTTGAACAGGGAGATAATTGTCCCCAGAATGAATTATAGACACTGCATGTGCACAGACAGCACTTCTTACATTCTCTACGGGGCCACCAAACATTATTTGCCAGCCCCATAGACAATGAATAGAGCATTGGCTATGCACATACAATGTGCACAATTCACTGCGGGTATAATTATGTCCTCATTCTACAACATGTCAAAAGTTTTTTGAAGTGTCAGTGCCCATTTAAATATAGCGTATACAGCTCACCTGAGTAATGGTGCATGGCTGATAGACTCCCAGTAGACAATCAAGACAGTGATGCATGGTCAGCACACAGCGTATGTATAAAATCTTTACAGCTTCATTTTCTTCTTGAATATAAGAGTGTCCATTTAATGCTAAAGTTTATGTTTACACTGTGTATTTTGGTGTCCAAAATAGGTTTATATTTACAAGGATTCTTTTTCAAGGATTTTGAAAGCTTTTTTGAGTGGTTTTTGTTTTCTGTATTTTTTATGGAAATCAGCTCTTTGTGAACCTCAGGTAAGTTTTTGCTCTTACATGAAAAAAGCACCAAAAATGTGTGACAAATTTTGTCCAAATAACATGGCTACTCTTACTACTTCTCCAAATTCTGGAATGGTAAATCAGCATAGTTGCACACTTATTCATCAATTAGCCAGTTGTTTCAAAGTGTTCTAACCATTTGTGTCATTGTGGCCAATAATGACAATTTTTTTTTAATGTTAAAGGGGTTATTTAGCAATAGAAAAACGTGACCACTTTCTTCCTCCTGTCTCCAGTTTGAGTGTAGGTTTTGCAACTCAATTCCATTGCACAGAATAGAGTATAATTGCAAGCTATACCTGAAATGGAAACTCTGAAAAATTCCAGTGGTCACAAAAATAATTTTACCTCACATGAATTACTATATATGCTGATCTAACATAGAAAAAACACCTATTTAATATATATAGGTATCCCTCATGTCACTTGAATCCATCGAGTAATGGGCTCGACAAGACTATAAAAGTGTTTGAGTGTTTGAGTAAAGAAATTTAAAATTTTTTTTTATTTATTAGCACTGTTCATGATGTACATGCTTTTTCTAATATTGGTCGATTTTTTTCATTTATTATTGCTTTAGATACTTTATTATAAGCTTTTTATTTCATTGTCTTTATTTTATTTCATTATTTTTAGGATTGGTTATAGTGTTGTATTCACATTTGAACATATCTGTAATGCCTTTGGGCAGCATAAGCTAACCTCTTTCATCAGTAGAAGCCCCGGCGGCTCTCCTCAGTAGAAGCCCTGGCGGCTTTCCTTTGTCATTTTAGCGCCTGCGCAGTGTTACAGGAGTCCTGTTGTGTGCCGGCGCATGCGCATGTGGTGTGATTGATGCCGCGATGGCCATTTTGGATCTGTATTTCTACCGCGCATGCGCATGACGTCATGGACTCTCGTTATGTCTATTATGCTCTTCGCGCACGCGCATTGCGTACGTTCGCACGCCGTGTCGGCCATTTTGGTTTAACATGTGTGAGTGAGTCCTCCTTCGGTCAGCAACAGGTCTGTTGGGTCATTTCCTGCATATTATTAATGTTTTTTTTCATATGTTAATTGATCTATATGTATAAAAGGAGCACTTGTCTCCATTGCATTCATCCCTGAGGAAGTCCTGGGAGCAGGACGGAACGCGTGGGACATCTGTGGGCCATAGCTATTGGTTACTTGTCTCTCCCCCCCCCCTTCCCCCTCTGTTTTTTACCATCATTGTCCCTAGGTCTCTTGTACCTTATTTCATCTAGGTACTTTTTTAGGTGCTGCATGTCCTTTGTTTATTATTTTCCCTACTCTTTATTTTCCATAGGCATTGTTCATCCCTGCAATGATTCCCTGTATGTGTTTATTCCAGGATTGAAGGATATGGTGTTTACTTATACTTAGATATATCAGGGAATCTTATTACACCTTTTGTAGGGACTCATATAGGGTGCTGTATTCTCTCATGCATTTGCACTTTGTTTGTATATATATTTATTGATTTGTTACTTAGGTTTTTTTCTGGTGTGAGGGGACTAGCATTTTGCTTCTGGATGGGGTATGAGACATTTATTTGGAGTATATAATTCTCCATTATTGGCCCTGAGCACATCATTACGTTCATGGTCTCTTGTTCTGTTTTTTAAGTGCTTTTAACTTTTTTCAAGTGTTTTTCCTGTATGTTTCAATGGTTTGTTAAATAAAGATATTTATATTCCTCTCTATTTTTGGTGTGCCATTGCCCTTATTACATACTTACTTTTGTTTGTTTCCGGTACTTGGTCTGGTTTGTGGGCTTTGTGCACCCGTTCTTGTACATGTATTTATATCTGTATTGATATTTAGAGCAGTGCATCCCCATTTTCTGTTTGCCATGAGTAAAGGAAGGGGTCAGCATCGGTATTATAACTGTTCTGTGACTATGCAGCCAGATGCACATCAGTATGTACATATGTACATATGTTCACATGTTCAGTACTTTGTGTTGTGAAACCTATTATAGCCATTAGTCTCTGTTTTAGCAATATGTGCTACATCAACTCTTCTGTAGCCTTAACCCCCCCCCCCCCATACATATCAATAAGTCCTGGGCTCCCGTGACCCTGCTTCCAGATTACCAATTGTACTTTCCGGGATTTTTTTCATTAAAAAAAAAAAAAAGGGCTGTACTAATTGAGTTAATGCACCCTAAACATAGGCCAGAGCTGCCAATCAATAGTCATCATTGCTGTCAGCATGAGGACAGCCTCCCTCAGGGACCTCCATATAGAGTTAATGTTCCTTATAGATGCATCTGCATTATATACAGTGTCCTTTGGTGTGTCATAGCGTTCTGTACAGGATTGAATTAAAATGTTACTATCCAAAAAATAGTCTCTATGCAAATACAATGAGATCATTTTAAAAAAGGATCCACGATAGGAAATGGAGAGAGGGCTCAGACCTTCCTCTGTGATTTGGGGTGGCTGAAATACATTTCGATTTCTGCGAGAGAAAGTAAAATTATGGAGAATTTACAATGGATATTTCCTGAACAGGAGTGTCCGAAGACCTGGAAAATGACACCACACCATTAGCATCATAATACATTTCATTAGTCCTGTTGCTTATGTCTTCTCTTTTCTTATAACTAGAGATGAGCGAATCACTCGGAAATTCGTTTGGTCAGTTTGGGGATATTTGCACAAATTCGCAAATATTCACAAATTGCATACAAACGAATTTAATAAAAAAAAATAGTGGCGAGCAAACATGAGCAAAAATTGTCCGTATGTTTGTACGAACATGCCGCTAATTGTCCATGTTTGCCGATAAAATACAATTTGTTCGGTGATCGGAATGGTTATAACAACCATTTTCAAATATACGAACGTTTATTTTGTGATATATGCAACTGCGTAATATTTGCAATTTCGTAATATATGCAACTGTGTAATGTATGCAACTGTGTAAGTATAAGCTAACATGTGTGTTCGCTATTGCGCCCGCCATCTTTAGCAAATTTGCAAAGCAAATCTGGCAAATTCACGAATCGCAATGAGGTGAATTAAACTCCTGATTCGTTGCAAAAAGGAATTCTTCAGATACGCTTCGCTCATCTCTACTTATAACCACCAGATCAATACTAACACACAAATCTTATATCTTAAAGAGCCACTGTCGCAAACATTATTTTTAAAGAAATCAACAGGAGTTGTGTTTGCAAGCAATTTTGCTTTTAAGTTTTCTATGTTTAAATCAATATTATACATATGGCCACTAGGTGTCTCCCTTCCAATCAACCTGTGGTCCATGCTCCCTCTGTGCCAATATTTGGTTGTTACTTTGTTAAAAAAAAAAAAAAGAGACCAGGAAGTCCCAGTGCTTTGCACCCTCACAGACGTGGCTTGGTATTGATAGCCATGGAGCAGGAGAAATCTTCACTCTGCATGTGTACAGCTACATGTCCACTTTGAGTAGCAGAGAATTCTGGTGATGCTCACATTGTATGGTCAGCTCTCCTTTCACACAACATCGAAACCTCTGTAAAGCTACATTTTACTGACTGAATTCTTGCATGCCAAAGAGCATTGTCTCCTGATAAGCATGCCAAGTTGATGGTCAGCTAAGGAGTGGTATTCTTAAAGGTTGTTTGTGTCATATATTTAATTCATTATTTTTGACATGTTCTCTTTTACTTATTGATATGCTAATTCAGTATAGTTAGTGGTAAAACCTATGTTCATCAATGACGAATACTATGGAGGATGTAAATACACTGCCTGCATTACTCTCTAGTAATTAGTTCTTGACATTACTCATACCAAGTGACTGTATAGTGGTGTCCTATAGGTGACATCTGTGTGAACAGCTATGAGGATCATGTTACTCCCCAATCCAAACTCCACACTTCCTGTTATGTCAATAGACCCTGAGTAATGGTGACCAGTTGTCACACTGATTACCTATTCACTTTCGTATTGATTGTGTAAGAAGCTGACATGTGGAGGTTTTGCTGTCATCTGTTCCTGTTTGAGCTAATTCGGTAAACAATATTGGATTTGCCATAATAAATATATATTACCACAATGAATTCTTGTGTATGTGAAATAGCATGCATTGTATGGATATATAGCTCTTATATTATGGATGGACAATTACAGCTATGATCTATGTTAACACAACCTGAAATTGAATAGCACAAAACCTTGGTTTATAATGGAAATTATAATTGAATTATTGGCCCCTTCATACAACAGATACTATCAGTGCCCAACAGATACCAATGACTTATAATGGGGTGCACTGGTTTATGTTGGTGGAAAGAAAAGTGCTGCAGGTTACCAGGTCCGTATTTACAGCTTGTGCTGCCCTAGGCACTCAGAATGAATACACCCCATTGATTCCATTGTTATGCATCAAGATTTTGCATGTAGAAATTTGCAGCAAAGACCACATGCATTAAGTACTAATACTATACCATGGATCTCACAGAAGGTTGTGACATTTATTTTCTCCAGACCCCATGGTGGCCATAGCTACAAACCAATTATCATGTCTTTCTAAAGGCCCTTTACACGAAGCGATGATTCATCCAATATTGGCCGTTACGACTGATAATGGTTTTGTGTAATGGTGCGTTTACACGGAACAATTATCGTTCAAATTTTTGCAATAGCGATCGCATTTGAGAGATAATTGGCTTGTGTAAACACAGCGAATGATCAAGCGACGCGCGAGAAATCGTTCATTGTGATCTTTCAACATGTTCTCAAATCGTCGTTGTTCGTTCGCTATAAATTCGCAGATCGCTTCGTGTATACAGTCTTTCAAAGATTCACCCTATGTGTGAGATGGGCTTAAGCAATCTTAAAAACGATTGCAATAAAGATTTTTCTAACGATTTATTCGTCTAAATGAATCGTTGCTTAAAAATCGTTAAACGATCGATTGGGCGAATTATCGCTTCGTGTAAACGGACCATAATAGAAGACAATGATGAGCAGACATGCCTGATGTCGGCTGATCGTTGTCTTTCAACAGGCTGAAATGGCAATGATCAACCTGGCAACAACCTGATGCCGTCGTTCTGGGTAATAGCAGCGGCAGCAGCAGACCGCTACTGTCCCCTATGGGCTGCCTGAACGATCTGATAATCGCTCGGGCAGCGCCCCCCCCCTCGGCTCTTACCAGCTCCTAATTGCTCGCTGTCAGTGCATGTAATAGCGTCAGCAGTGTGGGGGGACGAGGAGCCCCTATTACACAGGGTGATGTGGAGAGCAACCGAGCGCCAATCTGTCAGCGCCCGCTTGCTCCTTGTTCCCCTACCCGCTGCTGGCGCTATTACATGTGCATGTCCGCTGATTGTTGTCGTCTATTACACAAAATGATTATCGGCTGCAACAGCTGATAATCTGTTCGTGTAATAGAGTCTGTGCTTAACTGCTGCGCTAGACACAGGCCCTTGATGCCTTGTACTAAATACAGCCCTGCATGTAGCACAATTCTATCTGTCAAATCTGCAAAGGAAACCATGAACAATGCTTTACCATATGCTGGACCATAGCCTAAGGGCCCTATTACACGGAGCGATTATCATGTGAAAAATCGTTAAATCGTTCTAATTTAAACGATAATCGTTCTGTGTAATTGCAGGCAACGATTGAAAAATTGTTCGTATGTCGTTGATCATTAGGTTCAGCTCTAAATCAACGATCAACGACATACGAACGATTTTTCGATCGCAATAACGATCATAGTAACGAACGACCGTAACTAACGGTTATCGTTCTGTGTAATATGGTGAACGATTTCAGGTTAACAATAAACAATCTCGTTTGCGATCGTTTATCATTAGTTGTTAATCGTTAAAAATCGCTCAGTGTAAAAGGACCCCAAGGGTCCTATTTCACGGTCCATGATCAACGATGTAAACGAGCGCCAATCTGCTAGATCGGCGCTCGTTTACTGGGCCTATTCCACGGCCCGATGATCGTTGAGCGAGGGCTGCAGGGATATCATTACCGATGTCCTTGCAGCCCTTGCAGCATACATTACCTGGCAGGACTTCTCCTCCGCTCCGTCTTCCTCCCCGGGTCCCGCGGCACAGCATCAGCAGCTCCGGAGCGGCCTGACTGAGCTGTCAGACCGCTCAGCCAATCACTGGCCGCGGTGGTCCTGGCCTGTGATTGGCTGAGCGGTCTGAGAGCTCAGTCAGGCCGCTCCGGAGCTGCTGATGCTGTGCCGCGGGACCCGGGGAGGAAGACGAAGCAGAGGAGAAGTCCTGCCAGGTAATGTATGGTTCTGCTTCTCAAATCGTCGGTCGCCCGCCGCGCACCACTATTCCACCTTAGCGATGCTCGGTGGGGGCCCGATGACTTTAGGTCTGGCCCTAAATAAACAATAGGCTGATGACACGATCATCGGCTGATCGTTTTCTCTATTCCACCGAGCGATAATCGGCCGTACCGGGCCGATTCGGCCGATTATCGCTCACGTGGAATAGGCCCCTAACACTAAGCCTATTACCTTGAAAAGGGGTTGGCCCCTCAGTTTTTAAATGGTAACATTCTAGTTTACGTGTTTCCTGTGCAGACCGAGCCCTGTGCTCACAGAGTTCAGGTGGTTACACAGTTATCACATTATCACATCGCAGCACATTGCAATTTCATTTTGCTATTAATTTAGCAAATTACATCTGAGCTTTGATTGATTGTTATGGGCAACAAAGACAGTTTCCATAAATGCGACCTAAAAGTTATTTTGGTCACTTTTATTCAATTTTTGGGAAAGAGAATTGAACAAAAACCATTAGTCCTGGCATTGTTTTCTATGTTTTATGTTGTTCATTTAGCTATAGAAATCTTGTGAACCAGTACAATCACAGCAATACCAAATTTACATCTGATTTCGAAAATGGGGATAAACTTAGCCCTGAAGTTAAAGGGGTATTCTGGCAAACATTTTTTGCTTCAAAACAACTGGTGTCACAAAGTTATACAGATTTGTAAATTACTTCTTTTTAAAACTCTCAAGTATTCCAGTACTTATTAGCTGCTTTATATCCTGCAGGAAGTGGTATATTCTTTCCAGCCAGACACAGTGCTCTCTGCTGCCACCTCTGTCCATGTCAGGAACTGTACAGAGCAGCAGCAAATTCCCACTATTTAGCTTATGATTTCCTATCCTCTGAATAGGGAACAACTTTCTCAGCTGGGAATACCCCTTTAAAATCAGAGGATGAGATGTTGGTACTATATAAATAAATATTAAAGAACAATGTATAGATAACTGGATGGATGGCTTGAATAGATAATTTTTCAACATTTTAGTATTCTTATCATTATTTAAACAAAGAACACTTGCTGGAAACCACTACTGACTGTGATATCATGTTACGGGAGCAGGTGATGTAATAATCTCCAATACCTTGGGAGATGACTACAGATTTCATCTCATGTCTTTGTAATATAAGCAACTGACTGCACCTGACATCCCTTATTGTCCCCTATTCCTTATATTAACCCACTGATGAAAACATTTCAGGCATCTGATTCTGAATTGCTATCGATCTCTATATTTGAAGCACTAAGCAGGAGCAGCGTTCATGTACAAGATTTCATCCCGGAGGAGCTGAGAAGGTGGCTGAACTTTACCGGGTTTTCTGTCAGTTAATTGCCTAAGTAATTGTGAATCATCCTAAAGAAATAGAAAGCTATCCAAGTCGTGATTTTGCATTATTAGTTTTATTTGTTTGTTTATTTATTTATGTATGTGTTTGTTTGCTTGTTTGTGTGTATGTATGTATGTATGTATGTATGTATGTGTTTGTTTGATTGTTTGTGTATGTCTGTGTTTGTTTGTAAATGTATGTATGTGTTTGTGCATGTATGTATGTATGTATAAGTTTGTGTATAAATGTATGTGTTGGTTTTTGTATGTGTTTATTTGTTTATGTATGTGTTTGTTGGTTTCTGTATGTATGTATGTATGTGTTGATGTTTGTATGTATGTATGTATGTATGTGTTTGTGTATGTCTGTGTTTCTTTGTGTATGTATGTGTTTGTTTATATATATATATATATATATATATATATATATATATATATACATATATATATATATGTATATACGTGTGTGTATGTTTGTATGTGTTTGTGTGTGTATGTGTGTGTGTTTGTTTGTTTATTTATTATGCTGGGCTTTTTATGAGCAGATCAGCCTTAATCGCTCACACTTATTAATAACTGGTATATTTTGCACCAATTAAATTAGAACAAGTAGTTAATGAGAATTGAGCCTGGTTTAGGTAAAAGCACATCACCTTAATCCATCTTGTACATTAAAAAACAGCTAAATTACTTTTCTCACTTGTTATGAGCATCTATCGATTTATGTCACTAATTTACACCTTATTGTGACCTTCACTTTGAGTCTAATAGTACATTCACAGCTTAACCACACTCACTTTTCTCCTAATTTTTCTTCTCTTTAACAAGTAGACAAACATCGCACATTTTGCGTCATTTTAGACATGTTTTTATGACCTTTGTCCCGTTCATCAAATCAGACATAAAGTGAATAATAAATTTGGATCTTTAACATTTTATATGGCCACCTCTCTGAGGAGAGTAACCTTTTATCTGGACCAGATTTGGTTCATTCACTGATATCACCTTTGAGAGGCCGAAGCCTAGCACACTCCGATTAGACAAGAGATGAGATTGCACAGTATTGTCTCATCGTTTAACCTAAATTGACAGAACAAATGTGCGAAATGCCAAACCAAGAGCTCAGGGGAAATTTCTCACTGCAGAAAATTTTTGCTTTGTACATGGTAGCTTATAAGCCTATTCTTGCTATTACAGCCCCAAGCAGCTGTGCCTGGAGTAAAGACACATATGGGAATCTCATTTAGTCAACCAGACTCACAATAAGCTAATATGTATTGGAGTCACAATAAAGTGAGCACCACCAGCCCCGTCACACCCTGTCTGTTAATATTACGTTTTTAGATTTTAGACTTTTATTTGATTCATACCTGGGGACATCTGTTTTTATAGTCTTTCTATATTTTATAGTTCTTAAGGGAAGAATAACAGGATGGTAAACGTTATGCCCTGAATAGTGGATACCTTTATGTTTTAGTGTAATTTTGTTGTTTGTGCTATTGCTTTTTTTTTGTTTGTTTATTTTTGTTGGATATTCTAAACTATAAACACATGGAACAATATGTACACATGATTTTAGTTGCTTATCGTAGGCATAGGCAAACAGTAGTGACAATAACACATGGTATTGCACAATCTATTGCTATGTTCCCACGACGTTTTGTCTTGTCCGTTTATCATTTTTAAAATGTCCGTTATTTGAAGGACTGGCTGCCCGTCAGCTGTTGGTACATTATTCTAGTTTGGGTACTAATTGGCATTTGGGTGGGTCTTAAAGGAGAAGTCCGGAGACAAAAAAAAAAGTTATACAAATCACCAATGTACACTTATTACAGGAAATGCTTATAAAGTGATTTTTTTCCCTGCAGTTACTACTGCACCAAGGTGTCACTTCCTGGATAAAATGGTGATGTCACGACCCGACTCCCGGAGCTGTGCGGGCTGTGGCTGCTGGAGAGGATGATTGCAGAGGGATGCTCAGTGTCCCTCCAGTGCCCTGTGTCCCTCTGTGTCCCCCTGCCATCATCCTCTCCAGCATTTCCCGTAATAAGTGTATATTGGTGATTTGTATAACTTTTGGGGGGCAATACAATACTTTAATAAAAAATTTTGCCGGACTTCTCCTTTAATTAAGAAGTCCATTGATCAAAAACGGTGAAAGAAAAACTGTGTGTAAACAACAAAAAAATTACATCCGCAGTTTGCAATACACGTCCGAAAATAATTGACATGATCAATGTTTTGATGTCCGTGCAGATAAAGCCCCCTATTTAATACACTGTGTGCATTGGACGTGTGTCATCCCATTGACTTTAATGCATTACATTGCAGTCAGTTAAATTGTGGCAATAACAGTCACGTTTTTTTTTCACAATTGATTTGCGGGCACCGGCTGTTGTGGCCGAAAATCAATTATCCGCTCACTCCAATGCAATGTGCGGCCGGGCTGCACATTGCGTTGTGTGAACAGCTGAAATAATTGACAGGCACATTATTCTAACGCCCGTTCTAAAGATCAGGCGTTAGAATAACGATGTGAGAACACAGCGGGCGGCATTGCATTGACTTCAATGCAATGCCGCCCCTGCAGTACAGAACGGACACTGAGGCAATTGCAATCAGCGTCCATTCTTTACTTAGAAAGAATGTTGTGTGAACATAGCCACACTTTGTGGCCATGTTCACGCACAGTATTTCGCTCAGTATTTTGATCAGTATTTTTTCAAAACCAGGAGTGGGTTGAAAACACAGAAACCATCTGAATTTTTCTCTGTGGATTCCACTTCTGATTTTGGCTACAAATACTGAGAGAAATACCAAAAAATGATGTGTGAACATAGCCTGAAGCTCCCCCCACACGAGTCAGCTATAAAGACCTATGAAGACTTACAGGCTTTTCCTGCTCTGCTGGGAATTATGGGAAGAAAGGATATGCAAAATAGGTGCACATAGCATGGTGATGTGTGGAACCATTGGGGACCATTGTACTGCAGCACAGCCTGCATATGGGTTTTATACCATGTAATATCAATATGTTTTACACTACTATATCAGGTAGAGGAAGAAGATTATTTTACATGTAGCTATAAAACGTTGGCATGGTAATTCACGCTTACTCTAGTCGTCTTATGACTAATTAATTACGGCATTGCAATTGGTTTGTTTTCAGGATAGATTAGCTTCTCTAGAGTTAATTTGCTTCTGCAGATCGTGTAACATGACCATGGTTCATTAATAATCATGCTGGTCTAGATGGAAAGGGTTTCTTAAACACCAGTATACACTTACATACAAAATGGTGATAATTCTAATGTTGATAACACTCGGCTGGCTGGAGATATACTCATGTCTATTCAGCAAAGGCATTGTTTTATGAAAATTGTCTTTTTCATCACCATCAAGTTGATATTTTCTAAGGTGATCTAGTGTGCTAAGATATCCTTCTCCCACTCAGGTCTAATATAGTATATACCCATGTCATTTCAAACGCAAGTGTCTCGCAAAAAAAAAAAGTAGTAAAACATGAAAAAGCAAAAGGATATTTTATATCTACACTTGAGGAATTGTACTCTCACTTCTACAACCATGACTGACCTAAGGAAGATTCCTATTAATTAACCCCTTCCTTGCTGGGCCGAGCACGGTAAACGGTGAGTAACTCCTCTCCCAAAGGGTGCTACCTTCTTCACCCTACATAGAAACATAGAAAAGACAGAAAAAGACCACTGGGTCCACCTAGTCTACCCTTCCATTATTTCCTTTCTTCTTATCTTTGGATAGATATAGGTTTATTCCAGGCAGGTTTATATTCAGTTATTGTACACTCTTCTGGTGAGTAGAGATGATCAAACAGGGCCTATGTACAGGTACGTACGAACCCGAACCATCGGCATTTGACTCCTGATGCCTTCCCGTTCCATGGGGAAGGTGGAGACAGCCCGTGTACCACCTGGAAAACAGGGATATAGCCTATTACCTAGACTTTATCCCTGTTTTCCAGGCGGTACTCGGGCTGTCTCCACCCTCCCCACGGAACGGGAAGACTGCGGGATTCAAATGCAGAGGGTTTGGGTTCGTACGAACCTGTACATAGGCCCTGTTCGATCATCTCTACTGGTGAGCAGAGTTGTTCCCCTTGTTCCCCCTATTAGTGAAGCCGGCTTTATGCTGCACTAATAGGCAAGGGGAACTGTGAGAGATCAGTCAGGCTTCTGCCCTAGATACCAGACCACAGGTGCCTAGTGGCAAATATGGCCCTGAACAAAGGGGTAATTCTTTGGTAAAACATAATAAAGTCCTTATTTCTATGATAACAATAGTTTGGGATGAAGGTATACAGAGGTGTAATTATAGGGCATGCAGAACAATTAGCTTCCTTTGTGTACTGGTTCCGGAAGGGTTCAAAAGAATGAAACATAAGAAGGCACCTGTATTATAATGGAACATTTACAGATTTTGTCCTGAAGCCCAGAAGCTTCATGTTACCGCTGAGGTATAAAATGTATGTGTGTAGGCCCTATTACACAGACAGATTATCTGACATATAAAACAGAGAAGAACTCTCAGGCTTTCCTTGTTTTCTATTTATAGTCTGTTCTTGGCTTTGGCTTCAATGATCTGTCAGATAAACCTGTGTGTGTTATAGGGCCTAACTCTAGGGCAGGGATGGGGAACCTTCAGTCCTCCAGCTGTTGCAAAACTACAATTAAAGCTTCGGCTGTCCAGGCATGATAGGAATTGTAGTTTTGCAACAGCTGGAGGGCCGAAGGTTCCCCATCCTTGCTCTAGGGAAAGGTGTCCTGTCTAGGAGATTGGCAGAATATGTTTTAGAGGGTAGGCGGACCTCAATTAGAAGACTATGGTATTTCAGTACTGTGCTATGTGCACTATAAAGACATTTACTAATGTATGTAATAAAGAAAAAGTTTATGCAAAATGGATTACTGTTTTTCTTTGCTGTTACCTACGTCACTTACGTTTCACATGTATGAGTCAATCTGTTATAATCACCGGAGCCGCTAATGGATCCACATAACCAATGCAGAATTATAGCATGTCTTATTATATAAGGTGGTTGTGTAATAATAGTCAATAACCAGCATTTTCAATTTACTTTCACATTAGAAACGGCATATTAAATAGGTTATAGCAGGGGCAGGTTTGGTAATTCTGAGGAGCATCTGAATGGGAAGAGAAGCCGACCTTTATCCCAGAAAAAGCACAGATCTTGTCCATGGCCTGGAAGTGCAGTTTAGTCTCTTTTGGGTGACAGAGCCCATAGACTAGTGGCACTGTTCCTGAAATATAACAAGCAGGATGTTTTTTTCTAATTCCCAGCAACCACTTAAATGGCATACTGATGTGTGATATAGAGGAATAATAGTGAAAAATGGCCAAAAAGAACTTTGAAATTCTTTAAACACACCTGACTATTGAGCACGGTCCAGGGAAGTGAATGGGAAGCAGCAATAGTAAATTAATCATCGATTGAGGCAAAGTAGCCGACACAAAGCCCAGAATTTTATAACTGCCAGAGGAATTCCCAGTGGTATTTACCATCTTATTGATCGGCATGTTGAAGGTGTGGGGTGTGCACATAAATAGATTCATTGTGATTCAACTGGCTTCTTGCAACATCGTAACATACTGTAGTTTGTACGCCTGAAAAAAAAAGACATCCAGTTCAGCCTCCTACAATACCGATTCATAGAAAGGCTAAAAAAAAAAAAAACTCATTACAGCAGAATATACACATATATACAGATATAGCAGATCTCCCCTACACTACAGGCTATATTGTAAGATCTGAGGAAGGGATATAGTGTTAATATAATAATACTGGGTTCTAGTTATGAACACAACACCTACATAGAAAAAACTGAACCTCCATGATTTTTGAACATATCAAAGAAATACTTTATTAGATAAAAAGTATTTTTATCTAATAAAGTATTTCTTTGATATGTTCAAAAATCATGGAGGTTCAGTTTTTTCTATGTAGGTGTTGTCATTACAGCAGAAGACAATAGTTTTTCCTTCTCAACTGAAATACTCAAAAATAAATCCCAGAATCAACTATTGTATCTTGTGATATCATTGTATTCAACAAGTGTATCGAGGCCCTTTTTTTATATTCTTCCAATGATTTCAAAATAACAATAGCTCCTTCTTCTTCAGCATGAAGTATAAGCTCAACACACAGATCTAGACCCATGTACATGTCTTGGTCTGCAGTCAATGAGGGTATAATGGTTGTCTGAGGAGTGTTCTGCCACGCTGAATAAGGTGAATGAGGTACTATGTTTAGGTCACACAGGCTGCTCACAGTAGCATCAGCAACATCCGGCCTGACATGAGTTGAAAACCCATCAATGGGCAGACAGCTGGTTCCACAACTACGGTACATTATGCCATGCAACACCATAATTCTGGGCGTCAGACCAGTGTAAAATTATATACATCAAAGAAGTCCTTTAATCTTAAAGTTTTGCCTACAGGCAGGGACTTGGGTAAAGAATTAAAAAAATTATATATCCTTCTAACTTCACTGCCACTTTGGTGCCCCTTGCCCCTGCCTATTGTGATTATGTCATGTAAAATGTGCACGTCACTGTCCATCACTGCTCTAACCAATCTTTTCCTGAGCATAATGTATATTATGTCATTAAGGCACTGTCACATGGGTCAATAAAGCTGGAAAGGCAGCTAATTTAGGATTAAAGTGTATTATTATTATTATTATTATTATTACTACTACTACTACTACTACTACTACTACTACTACTACTACTACTTTGACCCTAGTCCCAGCCTGTAAATCTAGGCAATCCTTTTCAATATACTTGATGTATCTCTTATGGTTACTTACTAATACTTAGTAGTTTTGCTCTCTGGCTTTTGCCTGCCGGGTCATATCTTCTTCTGCTCCGTTAACGCTTACCCTTTTCATAACATAAAGCCATAACCTCCTAAATGTTAACAAACGGTCTCCGGAGTGTTCACCATAAAGATCTGACCATAGAATAGAGAACACAGAGAGACAAGTTTGAAGGTCAAAACTGTGTTGATGTCTTAGGTCTGTGCATTTTATCATTAGTGGAAACATTATCTATATCCTCTAGACTACTTCAGTGATAACTATTCTGATTCTACTTGCTAGATTGTGTGTAATTTACTCGAACCTCTGCAGAAATCCATATCAGCCAGTAAACCATGTAATAATATTGTACACTTCCATAGTGCAGACCATAATGGAAGCCTGAATGTAAGGGAGGGAGAGCACTATACATTCCAAATAAACCAATTTATTGGAAACATGATACACCTTTAGGCTATGGTCAAATGTAGTATGAGACTGGCTGTTCCGTGACCTGGCCGGGTCACAGAACGGCCGGTTTTAGAAAAGATCATCCCAGCCGATACTGCTGTACCGGCCGAATGATCTTTAGCACCACTGAGTTCTGATGCAGGCGCAACAGTGCGCGCCCACATCAGAACTCCCCACTGCACACATTGGAGCATGCGGCCAGAGCCGCTCGCTCCACTGTGTGCACTGACAGGGTTTTCTGCGGCCTCTATTCATTGAATAGCCAAATTGGCCGTCTATGCTGCACGGCCATTTGCTATGGAAACAGGACATCAGCGGATGTTGCCAAATGCTGACAGTGGTGCAGAGCAGGCGGCCTGGTAACTGGTAGCTGCAGCAGAGCAGGACAGGTAAGTACACATTACTGTAATGATCCCCTCAGCCCTCACAGCATGGCTAACATGCATTTAGCCTGGACAACCTTTTTGAGTAACCTCCCTCTCACAGCAGTGCCACAGCTGACAGGCCACTCAACCAATCACTGCCCGTGGTGATCACGGCCAGTGATTGGCTGAGCGTTCTGTCAGCTTTGAAGCTGCAGCGCGCAGGACCGGGGAGAAAGCAGAGGGCATGAGGAGACCGTGAACGTTGATAGGTAATGTAAAAACTGTTTAGGCAAAGGCTGCACTGACATCTCTAACTATGTCCGTGCAGCCCTTGCTTAACGATTATCGGCCGTGTAATAGGCCCAGTAAACGAGCAACGATCTGCTAGATCTGCTAGTTTACAGTATTGATCAGGTGGCCAGTGTAATAGCACCCTTAGGCTCAATGCTGCAATGTGGCCCCCTGCATCAGTTTCAGGCTTTGTTCGGGCTCAGGATTAAAACGAAAAGTACTATCACACTTCACGCACATAGTGGTATTATAGCAGATATAGCATCCAATAAGAAGACAATTGTTACATTCTCCACTGTATACAGTATGTTCCTTAAAAGTTGTTCTAGGGAAGAATAACTCTTCAGCAAAGGAAGGCTAGACAACATGATACTAGGAAGAAGTATGGTCTCCCTGCACGCCACTGTGTTGTACACGCGAAACCTTAGAAGGAACAGTGAATTTTAATTTCATTTTAAATGCCTGAGACAAGGATCGAGTGAAAGGATTATCTTTCAATTTAGACAGGTGGGCGGTCAGACTGGATGCAATCAGACTGCTTTGTTTTTCAGGCCAATGAGCTTGATCTCTATCAGCTCCGAAAGATCTTAGGACTGTAGAGAATCTTAATTATTCATGGAGAATCACTACCGTATGCTGCCAATTTCCTAATTAACCTTGTAATTACAATGTTAGGACATCTTTGGATATTAATACAGAAACCACTTGATTTTGTTCTGATGTTTATATTAGAGATTTATTACAGAGTCATTGCATAGAATAGTATTGTATTATGTAGATATCAATCCTTCTAGTGGTAATAGACTATCCAATATGGCATGGACATATAACGTCATATAAAATCATAAGCATACAGTAACACCTTTGGGCTCTATAGCCCTCTATGGGTGCTTTATTGTAATATTGGAGATTGTACAGAACTGTAACGGATGAATACATGAGCCTTTATATTTAAAATACGTGCTGCTCTATAGATGGCATTTTCCTAGAGGTGTTTTGGTTTAAGAAGTCTGACACTAATAAACACTAAGGATATATTTCCAAGCTCTAAAGTTAGATTCTGAAAAAAAATAATGAATGATATGACATTTCACTTAGGCACCTTAAACTACATTAAAGGTCATTGGGATGGTACCTGGTGGCTTCTCCCCACCCCACCAGCCATGAATGATAGATTTCGACTTATTTGGGTATAGGAAGATATCTAATAATGAAGCTCGGTTAGGTGGGGAGAACGCATTGTAGACCACTCTAATGACTTATGGTTTAGGCAGCATGACAGTCATAACAGGTTCTTGGTTTTTTATTCAAATTGAAAATATATAAAATATCAAAATTAAAGCATAACATGCTGCGACAGCCTGAATAAAATAAGCTTATGTTCTTTCAACTGTCACTCTCTGATAGGGACCCCCGCAGCCATGCTGCTGGGGTCCCAATCGCTTGTACCGACGGGCGGGAGTTAGTCACTTACCTCAGTCTTGTCGTAATGGCGTTCTATGCATAAAGCCTGCTATCAGGCAAAATATGTAAAATAAATAAATAAACATATTATATATCATAGCGTACATTACATTACAATATAACTTTATTGTTTCCGCACATTGAACGGCATAAATTAAAAAAAAACACCAGGATTGCTGATTTTTGTAAATGATATATTAGAAAAAAATAATAAAAAAAAATTCTCTTACACCAATGTAATACCGATAAAAACTAGAGATCATGGCGCAAATAAATGACACCCCAACCAGCCCTGTAGGTGGAAAAATAAAAGCGCTATGGCTCTTAGAAGGCGGGGAGGAACATTGCACTAATTTGGCCCAGACATCCGTGCATCAATGTGCTCGGTCATGAAGGGGTTAAACAACGGCTATAGTTGCAGGTTTGCAACCACGGCCGTTATTTAATTAATTTACCTATCACATTCATTACTATGGAATCCCGGCCAGAGTGTATACACTCCGGCCGGGATTCCTTGAGGCTGCACCGAAAACTGACATGTCAGTTTTGTGTGGCCGCTATTCGTTGTATTTGCCCATTTGTGAGGCCGCTATACATTGTTTTCCCTTTTTAATGACACATATGATGCATTGCTATTTACATAGACAAATATAGATAACAAACAATATTAAAAAGTGCAATAGAAAGGATTATGAGGAGGGTAAATTAACCCTCAAGGCCTTCCCTATCTATGACCCTGCTCATCATAGACACCCACAATATTTTTTTTTCTCTTCACATTCTGTGTATACTTGAGGGTAATGGATAAAAGCAGCTTCATAATTCTTAAGAACATTCCTCACATTTCAGCTACTCAAATACCATCAGGGTCACTTCTAAACAGAGACTTGTAATAAAGCATATCCTACTGGCACGTAACTTGCTGCATGTCGTGTGAGCCAACACGCATTGAAGAGCTGAGCAACCATGAAAGTCACAGTGGTTTAAGCTGAAAGGAAATATAACAAGACAACTGGGGATCTGAATGGGGAATTATGTGAGGCTTTTAGTTAATGCTTGTTTGTATTTCATCTTCATATCATAGGGAGGGAAGTGGTTTGAGTTGAGATTGTAAGTTATGTTTATACAGTATATTACATTTCAAAAGCCAAGTTTCCCAATTCAAACTTGTCAGCTATTATTGTTTTAGTTCTATTGATTGTACTTGTACTATTTTGCAGACTGGTTCAGTGTCTGTCCGCTATGTTTGCTCAGTGTTTCCATGTTAAATGATAAAGGAGGATTGATATCTGTATTATACACAATAGTAGCAGTAAAATTAAGTAAACCAGTAAAAACGTTAAAAAAACCCTTTCAAAATAGCAATATTTAGTCATGTACACGCACTTCTGCAAGTTTCTGACGTAAAACTCTAAGACATCTAGCAACTCTAGACATCTTCACCTTCTGGTTCTCTGCATGATATTGCAAAGGGGCATGTATCTACATTTGGCATAATGTACAGGTCAAGTGCCATACTTGGTCTCAACTGCAGGCAAAGCCCTATGGGGCCATTATTACAGGCTCTACACAGCTTCTGTGGACGATATAGACTATTTAAGTGCAGTTATATATGCTGACTCTTTTTTCCCCACCTCTGTGCAGGTTTCCCATCCTTAGTGCTCCAAATAGGAAAAAAAAAAACAACTTGGACCCCCTCTATGCCCCCACACTATGGTTGTCTCCATCTTGTTCTCCTACACTGCTTAAACCCCCTTTGTACCCCCACGTTTTAGTTGTGGCCCCTTTGTGGTCATGCACTGTATTAAAGGGGTACTCCAGTGTGTGGGCACTTTTTTACTGGGACCAGGGAGGAGGTGACCGAGGAAAAAGACATCCACTCACCTCCCTGGTTCAAGCGGCGGGTCCTGCATCCCGGCGCTCCGGTGCCCGCTTCCCGGCTGCTTCCGGGTGTCTGACGCGGGCCTGAGGCGTGACGTCTCAGGTCCGCTCAGTCACTCAGTCAAGGAGGCGAGATCTAAGCGGACATGAAACGGATCCCGCCACCTTCACTGAGTGGCTGAGCGGACCTGAGACGTCACGTCTCGGGCCCGCGCCAGACACCCGGAAGCGTCCGGTAACCGGGCACCGAAGTGCCGCGATGCGGGACCCGCCGCTGGTCCCAGTAAAAAAGTGCCCACACACTGGAGTACCCCTTTAAGGCCTCCTTTGTGCCTCCACTGAACTTAGGTTTCCCATGTACCAACATGCTATCTTTAGACCCCATTTAAGCCCTCACACAATACGTAGGCCCTCTTTGCGCCCCATAGTATACTTAGGCCATTTTGTACTTCTACACCTTAGTTATGCTCCCTTTGTGTCTCACACAGTAATTAGGTCCTCTTTGTGCCCCCACACTGTACCAATACCTCCTTTGTGTCCCCACATTGTTGTTAGGCCCCCTTTTTTTTTTAGCCCCACACTTTTTTTTTTAGCCCCCCTTCCCAGCATTATACAGTGTTGCAGGAAACTGAGGACTTCCATTACTGGGTGTCAGGATCCTTTGTAGGTTGCAGGCCTAAAGCAATCCACTATCTACAAATGAAAATGATGGGGCAGAAAGCCAATAAATTCCTGCCTAATAATACTTTTTCCGAGGACGCAGATACAATTGGAATTGGTGCTGCTGAAATCGGTAAGTTGCCATGGCCTTGGCTCACCAGAGAATCAACCACTGCAGTGCCATTTCTATGCCTTATATTATATAGCTGCATAGGAAGGATATGTGGGCCAACACAAGAGGTTTCCTATTTATTTATTTATTTGTTATGTTTAGAAGCCCATTCAGCTGGCACTTTTTTAGACTGTATTACTGCAGCCCGGTCGCCAAGATAATAGTGTTTGCAAAAGGACGCTGGTTGACCTCAGGGAGATCAACCAAAACACCGCAGAGACACCATCACATGTCTCGACGTCAATGTATTCTAGAGAATTGCCCCCTGGGAAATTGAATATGCAAAAGAACACTGCAGAGACACCATCAGATGTCTTGACGTCAGTGAACTAGAAAGACCTTCCTCCGGGAAGGAAAAACCAAGCCAAGGAATGTCTCCAATCAAGGAAATCACCCAAGCTAGGTATCCATCCACAGACAGCTGTTTCGGGGTATTTGCCCCTCATCAGTGTGGAGTAGGAATCTGGCTAGTGGGAGCAATGACTAGTAAGTGCATGCAAAAGGACGCTGGTTGACCTCAGGGAGATCAACCAAAACACTGCAGAGACACCATCACATGTCTCGACGTCAGTGTATTCTAGAGCATTGCATTGCATTGCCTAGAGCATTGCCATGAGGTCAACCAGCCTCCTTTTGTATGCACTACTGGCCTTTGCTCCCACTAGCTAGATTCCTACTCCACACTGATGAGGGGAAAATACCCTGAAACAGCTGTCTGTGGATGGATACCTTGCTTGGGTGGTTTCCTTGATTGGAGACATTTTTTGGCTAGGTTGTTCCTTTCCGGAGGAAGGTCTGTCTAGTTCACTGACATCGAGACATGTGATGGTGTCTCTGCAGTGTTCTTTTGCATATTCAATCTCCCAGGGGGCAAAGCTCTAGAATACATTGACGTCGAGACATGTGATGGTGTCTCTGCGGTGTTATTTTGCATATTCGATCTCCCAGGGGGCAAAGCTCTAGAATACATTGACGTCGAGACATGTGATGGTGTCTCTGCGGTGTTTTGGTTGATTTCCCTGAGGTCAACCAGCGTCCTTTGGCATGCACTTACTAGTCATTGCTCCCACAAGTAAAATTACTCTTCCACACTGATGAGGGGCAAATACCCCAAAACAGCTGTCTGTGGATGGATACCTTGCTTGGGTGGTTTCCTTGATTGGAGACATTCCTTGGCTTGGTTATTCCTTCCCAGAGGAAGGTCTGGCTAGTTCACTGACGTCAAGACTTATGATGGTGTCTCTGCAGTGTTCTTTTGCAAGATAACAGTGTTAACACGTCGCCGAGACCCTGTAGCATCATGACACCTTTGATTTTAAGATGTACATTTCACTGCAGTGGTAAAACATGGTTTTGCATGTAATTGTCCTGAAAGCATCTGTAACACTGGGAAATTAGTGTCATTTACAATTATGGTGATTATAACAGCTTGAACGTTGTAAGAAGCCAGCATTCTGCACTAATAAGATTATCCTGGCAAGTATTACATAAGAAGTCCTACCACTGAGCAGAAGCCATTGAGTTGTGCAGTGCTATTATCACTACAAGGAATAACCCTGTGTAATGAAAACAGTAGGGTTTTATGTGACAAGTATCATTATATGAGGTATGCCAGCTTCCATATTCAGTTTGGGAACAATGACTGGGAATAATTATCATATACCTCCAGTGTCGGACTGGGGTATCTGGGGCCGACCAGAGGAAATGATCCTGGGGGTCAACCAATGACCAACCGGTGAGAAACTTGTCAGTCAGTGTTTGTGCAGGTTCTAAAGCTGGGGGCCCACCGGAGGATCCTCCGGTCATCTGGTGGGCCAGTCCGACACTGTATACCTCTGTGGTGGTCCATTACAATAATTTCTTTGTACAGTAATATACACCCACATAGTGTATAGAGGTAACAGTGACATCTGGGCCCTGATGGGCACAAAGGCCCCATTACCACTTCACCAGTGGTATACAAGGGATATGGTAGGTAGAAGTTCTATTACTGATTTTGCATATTATTTCTCTGAAACCTTAGATCAAATACCATGCCTAATACTATAATATCCATCTGGTTTGCATCTTTATATCTGAATTTTGATACATCCACCATCACTCACATAAGGCTTAATGATTTTTTGGTTTTCAGGACACATTCTCTGGTTCGGTCAAATCTAAAGTTTACTACGGCTTCAGAAAACCCAGACGGCGGTGTGTGTGAGTGTCCGTGGAAGCAGCTATGGGTGAGTTGCTGGATTTCTTTTTATAGTCAAACATTGTATAAAGTCAACCGTGAAATGAAAAATATAAAAAAAAAGTTAGGGCCTGACTGACTCTTTTTTTCCCCCTTCTCACCTAAGCGTAATCCCTGGTTGATTTATATAGAAGAAGCTATATATTTTAAAGAAATATAGAATGTATCTAAAGCTTCTCCACAAAGTCAAAGCACTGACAAATATTTTCAATTTCTAAGTTTATGATGTCGAAAGGATCCACGACACTCACTTTGGGGGACATATACTAAGAAATCTAATGTGTGTGACTCTTCTAATGAGGATTGCTGTGTATTTTGTTCCAATATCTTGTGTTTAATAAAATGTAGCACTGCCATAGTGAAGTAAAGTTGCAAAAAAAAGGAGCAAAAATTGTGCAAACTAATGCTGGGTTTACACGGAGCGATAATCCGCCCAATCGTACGATTAACAATTTCTAAGTAACGATTTTTCTTTTATAACGATCAGCATTTAGATGGAACGATATATCGTACAGAAAATTCGTTTTCCGATCGTTTTGCGATCGCTTAAGCCTATCTCGCACATAGGTAAAATCAGTAAACAACTGTTTACACAGAACAATCAGCGATCAACGAATTTTTTTGCGAACGACGAACGACGATTTAAGAACAAGTTAAAAGATCAAAACGAACAATTTCTCTCTCGTCGTTCGATCGTTCGCTGCGTTTACACGTACGATTATCGTTCGAATTCGTCATCGTGCAAATTCGCACGATAATCGTTCCGTGTAAACCCAGCAATATTCACCTGGTACTGACAAGACACAGGCCTGCACCTGTTTGTGCATTTTTTTTTTTTTTTTTAAAGTTGCAAATGATAAATTGGGCACTAATCCCAGATTATGCAAACTTTTGGGTGAATACTCGAAACAGGCAGATTAAAAAAAAGTTGCATCTAAAAAATATTCACCTGTCAAATACTGGTTTATAAAGAGAACTTAGACCAAAAATAGGTGGAAAAATAATTTCCCCCTACGTGTTAATTCAACACTGATTTTTTTTCTTGGATCACAGTTTTATAGCAGGTTTCAAAACAGGAGTAAGACACACAGCAGGCCAATGGCCATCTTGTATCTACAAACTATTTCTCAAGTTATAATGGACCTACATTGATAATGCCTTACATACCAGTCATGATGCACTTTTGCTAACTTTTGAATGTTTTATGGTATTAGCTTTTACATAAACTAATGCATTTGCTGTGTGGCACTGTGTATCACATGTCATATCACAAGAGGTAATAACGTTTAATTTAGAGTAATGAGTATGGTGCAAGTATTAGGACTAACATAAGTGATATGGAGAGATGAGTGAATCTCGAGCATGCTCATGCTCATTGTAACCCAAATGCTCTGCATTCTGAATAGCGGTGGCTGAGGAAGTTGGATGCAGCCCTAACGCTGCATGGAAAATATGGATACAGCCATAGGATTCCCTAGGGTTGGATCCAACTTCTTCAACCACCAGTAAACAAATGCAGAATGCAGAGTGTTTGGGTTCGGACAAACCCGAGCGTGCTTTTAGTTCACTTATCTCTAGTCATAGCAAATCACTTTCTTTTGCATTTTCACTTCCCTGCACAAGAGAGGTCCACATGGTTTGAAGAGTTTAAAGTGGAGGGACTCAAGTGGCCTGCTTAGTACCCTGACATCAAACCCATCAGACACCTCTAGATTGGAATGTCAATTGCCAGCTAGAGTGCACCATCAGTACCAGACACCTTGATAGTAACCTAGTATAAATGCTGCATGCATATGTCCAGTGATTGCATTTTTAAAATATGGCTGGGGGTGGTGTAAAAATAAAAACAGCATACTCATCTCCTCCATTCCCCCCTACCTGACCTACCAACACTGCATGTCACAGTTTTTTCCTGATTCCTAACTGGCCAAGGCTCAGGAGGAGGATCAGAGGAGGTGAGTATGTCTTTGTTTTTAAATTTTTATTCCACCTCAAGCCATATTTAAAAAGTTTAATTTTATACCCAGACAACTCCTTTAAAATAGAACTGAGATTTACAGTATGTTTGTATTCACCAGGGTTTTATGATGTACAAGCTCCCAGTGATTACATTTGCTTATGAAGTTAGAAGTTCTTGATCTGAGCATTTTGTTACCAGTGTTAAAAATCACATAAGATATTAAAAGCCAGTAGTGTGATGAATTTGGTATTTTGTACATAGTTGACAGGCTTTTCTTAAAGCAATAGTTTTATTACAATTCTAGCCGTAATGTACTGTAATTCATGCCCCATCCGCCAACTGGTGGCCATTGTGGGTGGGGCAAAGCTGCAATATTAAAGGGCTTGAGCCTGTAAACCAGGTTCACACAGGGTATACAGGTATGGTTTTTTTAAGGGGGTGTTTTTGTAGTCAGAAAGGTGATTACAACCTCTGAGAAATATAAGGACTGATCACACTTAGAGGATAGTCACCCAGATTTGTCTTAATGTGTGGTAAATACACAATTTTTCTTTCCTTTTATCACTTATTTCATGTTTTGTGGAAAGTAAGCTAACAAAAAAAGTCAATTCTAGCAATAGGATTTTTTTTTCATGAACAACATTTACCAGGCAGTATCAATAATATATTTTATTAGCCTGGAAAATTCCACATAAAGCAATACCAATTTTGTAAAAATGTTTTGTAGTTTAGATTTTTTAAACTTAATTTAAGGATGTTTATAACTTTTTTTTTTTTAACTTTTGACACATTTTTAGTCACCTTATTCGACTTGTTTAAGCTAATTATTCTGCAAAGTTAACCTGACAAGTGATTTATGTTGCCCTCTATGAGAGCTGTATATGACAGAGAGAGAACCAAAACTCCATGATGATATATAGGTTTATAGGACTTGGAACAGAATTTGTGAGAAAAAAGCTGAGTAAACTCTGAGAGAACTCCAAGGAGAGGTTGGGAAAGTCATGCTTGAATTACCCACAGCTTTCTCTGTTCACACAATTATACGGAAAAGATGTCAATCATCCTGTGTGACCAGGATAAACAGGACTCTTACTGTCTCTCCTAGGAGATCTCTCAGAATTTACTTAATTTTCCACTTAAAAAAAAAAAAAAAACTTTATCCAAGAGTTCAGTTTCTCTCCCTTTATCACAGATAAGGCAACATAAATCACCTGACAAGTTCTCTTTACAAAGAGTGCACAGATTTCGAAATGGAAATCCATCACTGAGTGTGGCAAAAGATACTGGTTGTTCCTAACAAGCAAGTAATATTTGGTGCAAGTACAAATAAAAGATTAACGTATGGGTAGAACAAGACAACAAAGCACCAGGATGGAAAACTCAAAGCAATATTCCTTGAAAATAGAGATGGAAAAAATAAAAGACAAATTAATTTAATGAATTTAGTAAAAGAGATAGTTTTTTTGTTTGTTTGCTTTTCTTTTATTAGATCATTTCGTGGCTAAATAAGACCCATTGCTCTATTCTTTCTGCATATCATCCCCAGTAGCTTTCAGTTCTGATTGTTCCATCTCCCTTAGGGCCCTATTCCACAGAGTGATAATTGGCCCAACTAGGCTGATTCGGCCGATTATTGCTCCATGGAATAGAGACACCGATCAGCTGATGACAACGATCATTGATCATCGGTCCAGCCAACAATAATTGGTCCCAGCCAATGATTGGCTGAGCGGCCTGTCAGTTCAGAGACCCTGAAGCTACAGAGGGCAGAAGAACACCAGGACGGTGGACAAGTAATGTACACAGTTTAAGGGGAAGGGCTGCACAGACATTACTAACGATTGCCGTGCAGCCCTTGCTAAATGATTATTAAGCCGTTTAATAGGCTTGGTAAGCAAATGCCGATCTAGCAGAACGGCACTTGCTTACAGGAGGAATTATGCTGTATAATAGGGTGTGTTTACACAGACAGATTTATCTGACAGATTATTAAAGCCAAAACCAGGAACAGACTTTAAACAGAGAACAGGTCATATAGGAAAGATTGAGATTTCTTAATTTTAAAATCCATTTCCGACTTCGGCTTCAATAATCTGCCAAATAAATCTGTCTGTGTAAATACAACATTACATTACAGACTCGGGCTATGTTCACACTACGTATGAGATCAGCTGTTCCGTGACTCCGGCCGGGTCACGGAACGGCCGGTCTCAGCCCGCATCATCGCGGCCGGTACTTAAGTACCGACGGATGATCTTTCCTCCATGGAGCTCTGATGCGGGCGCATCAGCGCACGCCCGCATCAGAGCTTCCCATAGCACAGAGTGAAGCGAGCGGCCGGAGCAAATAATAGACCTGTCAGTTGTTTGCGGCGCCGTATGGGAACCGGCCGGAGCGTATACGATGTGTGTACGCTCCGGCCGGGATCCCATAACAAATAATGCTATGTTCCACCCCGCAAATCTATGGCTGTAGTTCTGCGGCGAGAACTACGGCCGTAGATTTACGTAGTGTGAACATAGCCTTAAATTGCTTATGATACAAATCGACTACAAAATAGCAATGTGCTAGCAAAACCTTTATCAGGCTGCAATTCACATCTCAACTACTGGGTGGCCACATATAGGAACATTCAGCATATACATTTCCTGACAGAGTAAAAGAAAATCACAGTTTTTTTTCCAAGCTGGTCATCCTGTGATTCACATTTTGGAATAAATGTGTCATGAGGAAATGTAAAGTTTAGAATACTGGGTATAGTTTGATTAAAGTGTCTGGTGTATATTATGATTTTGTTTTTAAATTAATAATTAGTATTTCATTTGTGTATGTGAATAACCACCAGCGATGCAAAATATCCAGAAACCTGTGGCAGAGAGATCTTATTAAAGGGATATTCCAACCCTAATATCCAAACTATTGGTTCTCCAGTGCACAATCCATTGACATTTTACTATATGTAGGAGAAACAAGCCATGACGATTACATGGTGCAAACAACAGGTTAAATGAGCTGGTGCCTGCTTTTGCTTCAGAAGAATCCACTGCTCCGGCTTCTCTTTCTCTCTTTCTCCATGGCAACTGCAGTAGTGAAGTACTTCAAAGCAGCTCGGCACTTCTCTGATGATAAAAACTGTATTTTTAGCACACGTTCTTTATTTTCATATTGCTGTAAACAGAGCTTTTCAGTGATTGTCAAGCAATGCCTAATATCGACCCAAACATTGCCATAGACAACCTTAAAGGGTCTTTTCTGATTTAAAGGAATACATTAAAAATGCCTTGAATAATGTTTAAAAAAATAATACCTTATATTGCAATATATTTACCTTTATATTTATTTTCATTGTTGAATTATTGAATATCTGATTCTCTGTTACATCTCTGTTGCCTCTTTTCCATTGATGTATCAGTAGTGGGACAGCCATTCACAGGACACTGTAATGGTGGCACTATGTGGTCAGCTATGTCACTGAAGTAGCCTGTAATTGGAATCAGAGTCAGAGGAAACCCAACCAGCAATGAAGAGGGAGTAAATGGCCCCCTTCCCCGTGTTTCCCCCCACCCACGCCACCTCCGGAAGTGTAGTGCTCTATACTCACCTGATGCGTGTTGACCCCCGTCCGCCATCTTGCGACAATGATGTAATCCGCTCCGACCGTCCCTCATGCCGGCCGCCCTCTGCTGCGTCATCACCTGCTCAGTTGCCACTGGCTGAGCATAACTGTGCTCAGCCAATCGCAGCTAAGCAGGTGATGACGCGGCAGAGGGAGGCTGGCATGAGCCACGGTCAGAGCGGTTCGGCCGACTGCCCGAAGATTACATCATTGTTGCAAGATGGCGGACGGGGGTCGACACGCATCAGCTGAGTATAGAGCACTACACTTCCGGGGGTGGTGTGGGTGGGGGGAACACGGGGAAGGGGGCCATTCACTAACATAACATACATTACAAGGCTGGGTTCCAAACTACGTATATTTCAGTCAGTATTGTGGTCCTCATATTGCAACCAATATAACAGTATAACAGTAAATAACTGCCATTATTTTAATATAACAGCCGTTGTTTTACCCGCCCGGGTACCAAGGTATGGAGCGGCTTAGGAGCTGAGCTCACTCAATAGCGGGTGAGGACCGGCTGTTATCTGCAGCCAGGCCCTCACCCTTAGTGGCAGGCCGCTGCGATTGCCCGGCTACCCACCATTAAACCCTTAAACGCTGCAACCGTGTAAAGCCCGTATTCCACGGGTCGTTGGAGGAGCAAACGAGCGCTGTCAGCGTTCGCCGCTATTCAACGCGGCTGCAGCGAGCGGGTGAGTGCGGGAGGGGGCGGCGGGGAGCTGCGGGGGGGCTGCCCGGGGGATCGCTAGATCGTCCGGGCAGCCCATAGGATATAGCAGCATCTGCTGCCGACGCTCCTATTCAACGGAGCGACGGCAACAGATCGCTGCTATATGAGTCGCTTGTTTTTCAACATGTTGAAAAACAAGCGACTGCAACGATCAGCCGACATGAACGATGTCGGCTGATCGTTGCACTCTATTCCATGGAACGATTATCGTCCGTAGCGGTCGATATCGTCCGAAAACGAACGATAATCGTTCCGTGGAATAGGGCCTTAAGTGTTAGTGTTAAAAAATGTCCCAAAGCCCCTCCACCAATAAAAGTGAAAATCACCCCTTTTCCCATTTTATACATAAAACACATAAAAATAATAAAGGTGATTAACATATAATATACCGTAGCAAGCAAAATGAAACAATATTGTTCCCGCACAGTGATCGGCGTGAACAAAAAGTGAGAAGTGAGAAAAACCTCAGAGATTGCTTTTTTTAAATTACATTTTATGTATAAAAAATTAATAAAAAGCAATCAATATGTTACTAATACAAACTAAAGATCATGGCGCAAAAAATGACACCTCATGCGACCCCGCAGGTGAAAAAATAAAAGGGCTATAGGAGTCACAATATGGCTATTTTAAATATACCTATTTGCAAAAAAAAAAGTTTTACTGCCAATAAAGATAGTAAAATATTAGAAAACGTAGAAAACATGCATATCGCTGTGTTCAGACTGATCTACAGAATAAAGAAAAATGTCAGTTTTATCGTAAAGTGCATTACATTAACATGGAACCCCCCAAAATTTGCGCCATTACAAAGTACACCTGCTCCCGAAAAAAAACGAGGAGGAAAAAATGAAAACCATATACAAACAAATACAATGTGAATCTTAGGATTCAGAAACATGCAAAAACCACCTCAAAAATGACAAGTGCTGTAAATGAATATGCAGAAGAAGAGCACGTTGGGGCTCATTTCACAGTCTCAAAACACAGGACTAGCCAGATATGCCTCCAGGAAGGACCCAGCCAAGGGGTAGCTCCTGTAGGGAAACCACCAAATCCACCATATTAAGTGGCCCTATAAGTCAATGGGAAAAACCAAGGCTAGGTATCCATCCACTTACAGCTGTTTCAGGGTGTTGCCCCTCATCAGTGTGGAGCAGGATTCTGGCTAGGTGGGAACAATGCCTAGTAGAGCCATAAGAGAAACAGATTGCTGATCTCAGGGAGACCAGCCAAATGGTAACACTGCCGGCTGATGGTTAAAGCGCTCAATGCAGTGAAATCCTCTTTGCGTTGCCCCCTGGGAAACATGAATATGCAAAAGAAGTGCCCGTGGAGCCTCATCTAAGAGTCTCAAAACACAGGACTCGCCAGATATCCTTCCGGGAATATCCATAGAGGCTCCACGGGCTCTTCTTTTGCATATTCATGTTTCCCAAGGGGCAATGCACCTAGGATTTCACTGCATTGAGCACTTTAACTAGCAGTCGGCAGTGTTATCTTTGGCTGGTCTCCTTGAGATAAGCGATCTGTTTCTCTTAAGTGCTGTAAATGGCTGGTATAAGTATCACCATGGCGGAGAGTCCACGGCTGTGTTGGAAACTGGCGACTCTACGTCCTAGCCAACCATTTAGGATCTACCACTACATCAACATTATGATATGATGCGCTGTCTTCCGTATGTTTTTTTTCCTCTTTTCCTGCTCTAATGTAAAATTAAGACCATGATTAGGTTCATTAGGAGCACCATGAGGGTGATAATCCTGTTTAGAGGGGACATCCTTTTAGCCGCAGTGCGATCCTCAAGCTTTGATTACTGAATCCCTTTTGATCTAGCTCGCTGTGATAAGAAAGTTCTCAGGGGACTTTATTCTGCACGTCTACCCAGCAGGCTTTCCTTAAATAAGATAAAATGTGTGGTAATTGAGAAGTGAATGTAATTAGCATACAGTATGCAATCTGCAGGTCGCTGCCAGCTTAGTCACTTCTACGCTGATACTGTGCCGGAGCCAAAGGCATAGGAATTCATTAGATTATTATATGCATATTACTTACTAAACTATTAAACAGCATCTTAGGCCCAATACCTGTCTGATTTGAGCAGTTAGTGGTCAGGTTTATACTGCAGTTGCTAAACATTTATAAGGTACGAAACTTGGACTGTATCTTGGAAGAAATCCATGTTAAGGTCCCCATACACTATTGGGCCCTATTACGCCAACAGATTATCTCACATATTTTTTTAAGACAAAGCCAGAAATGGATTTTAAAAGAGGAGAAATCTGTCTTTCCTTTATGACATTTTCTCTGTTTCTAGTCCATTCCTGGCTTTGGCTTAAAAAAATCTGTCAGATAATCTGTTGGTGTAATAGGACTCAAAAGTCAGCCAAACCTGCCGACATTGGCAGGATAGGTCAACTGTGTAAAATGTATAGGACTCCCCTCCTCTCCATTGAGAACACATGAACGTTCAGCAGTGTTGAATGCTCATGTGCATGTGGAAATCGTTTATTCGGCAGACAGGTAACTTCATGCTGGGGTTCCACAAGAATATATAAAATCCATATAGAAAACTGCACAAAAAACTTGACTATTTGCAGTAATATTAGATATATTAGGTATATTCCCATCTCAACTAACATAGTTATGGTTGTAGGGCTCCTCAAGTATATTTTTCAAATGCATTTATTTAGCAAACTTCCCTTCTTCTCCTGATTATTAACTACCACTCTGCTCTAAAAGCTCTAGTTGTCATGGATCTACCCCTATTAAGTGGGAGGAAAGACTTTAATTGGGTCACAGACCATTGAGAAATAACTTAGTGGACAGGAGAGGACGGCACTCCAGTGGATGGTGGTGCTTGAGGTTAGATGAACCAGTAGTATGTAGAGAAGAGCCCGGCACTCACCAAATCATTTTCTTCATTTATTTCAGTGCAAATGCATCAGTATTACATCAGTACGCATTTTGGCCCAGCATGGCCTTTATCAGCTTTTGGCCAAAGCTTATGAAGGCCATGCTGGGCTGAAACAAGTACTGATGTATTACTGATGCATTTGTACTAAAATAAATGAAGAAAATGATTTGGTGAGTGCCAGGCTCTTCTCTACACATTGTGAAATAACTGGCATTACGCATATCTTCTCCCAATGACTTTGTTCAAGATTAGACAGGATTCTACAGTGATTTTTTTTGCCACATTTTGTCACCATGGAGTCTTTACTTTATTCTTACAGTCCTGTCTTTTTTGATGCCTCCTATCCTTCTCAACTCTATTTTTCCTTGTGTGAACAAGGGCTTATTTTGTTACTCTCTCCTGTTGTGACGCCTGTGGGTCACCATTGTTAGCTTTCTATGAACAGATGAACTGGGTATGAGATAAACACACGTGGAAGACCTGAGATTATCATTTGCATTGCTTCTTCTTATGTAATATATGAATAATCACTCCCGGTCTACCAATACCAATATGTATGATAATGGAGAGGGGGTGGGGGTGATCATGGTGTTAATTATGAGATTGGGGGTGTAAATTTCTCTATGACTGTGGTCAGATTAGTACTAGACAAATGATGCTTCCCTCAAGGAAAACCATGATAGAAATGTAGAGGTATTGATACTGAATGAGTTATTACCCTATCATACCAGCCCTCGCCAGGTGGTGCATTGCTATGTTGTAGCTTGGATGTGTGTGCGTTACTCGCATCCTGGTACATATGTGCTGTGGAGCTGATGCCTTGTATGTGAATGAGAATAATTACAGCACCTGCCAAACATCCAGATAGATGCTAATGAAGAAAGATAATGCTATTCTTATTCCTCTGCTATGCACAGCTGACCGGCTATGGGAAATCCTCGCTCATTGATAAATATCCTGCATTTTTACAAATGCATTCTTGAAATATTTCTTTGAGGAAGTTACATTTTGCTACAATTGTTTTCTCGGTGTATACACAACCCCCTGTAGGGGGTTACAAATCTATGTCAGTCCAAGCGTCTGAAGTATGAGAAACCAACAATGTTCTAGATATAACAATGAATATTTCTTCAGGAAATACCTTAGTTTGGTCAGAAAAATATGTTTTGATGCATTTCCCCCTAGGATGAAAATATCACCTGTAAATAATTGTTGCGTCAGGGATCATGTTAACCCTGGCTACATCTGTATGTCCTTGATTTGTTCTCGTCGTAGCATCTCTCTACTTGGCTTTCTTTTAAGCTCGTTCACAAGGCCATGTTTGCAATCTTTGCTTCTTCCAAGAGATCCCAGACGAGTGAAGAATAAAGCATGCAGAGAAGTCTCCTGTGCGGCACATTACCGGCCCATGTAAATACACCAATAAGGGCCAAACCAATGACAGTCTCCCCTGCTGGAGTCTTCTACAGAATGTAAGCACAGTTTAAAGTACTATCTGCTTATTAACAGTGCTGTCCCTCAGTAAGGGTACTATTACACAGGCCGATAATAACTTTAAACAAGTGCTGATCTGCTAGATCGGCACTCGTTTACTGGGCCTATTACACGGCCCAATAATCGTTTAACAAGGGCTGCATGGATATCGTTACCAATGTTTTTGCAGCCCTTGCTTAAACTGCATATATTACCTATCCATGGTCCAGGCTCCTCTTGCAGTCTGCTTCTCCCCGGGTCCCGTGGCGATCCCAGCCTGTGTTTGGCTGAGAAGCCTGTCAGTTCAGACAGGCCGTTCTGAAGCTGGAGCGTGCGGGACCCGGGGAGAAGGAAAGCACAGTAGGAACCCTGGACCATGGATAGGTAATGTATGCACTTTGCAAATCGTCAGCCGCCGGCCGCACACCGCTATTACACGTAGCGATGCACGGTCGGTGCCAGACAGTTATAGGTCCAAACCTATATCAACGATCAGCCAATGATCGTTGTCATCGGCTGATCGTTGTGTTTATTACACAGAACGATTATTGTCCGGATAGGGCGATTATCGTTCTGTGTAATAGTAACCTAAGTAAGCAGCTTCTTGATGTGCCAAAGTCAGCAGCAGCAGCATAAAACTGTGCCATAATTTAAAAGGGTACTCCGGAGAAAAAGAATAGTTTTTAATTTAACTTGTGTCAGAAAGTTAAACAGCTTTGTAAATTACTGCTATTAAAAAAGAATAACTTTAGTCTACCAGTACTTATCAGCTGCTGTATGACTTGCAGGAAGTGGTGTATACTTTCCAGAGTTCTCTCTACTGCCACCTTTGTCTGTGACAGGAACTGTCCAGAGCAGTAGCAAATTTCCATAGAAAACCTCTCCTGCTCTGGACACTTTCTGACAGGGACAGAGGTGGCAGCAGAGAGCACTGTGTCAGACTGGAAAGAATACACCCCTTCCTGCAGGACATAGTGCAGTTTATTGAATGGTATTATAAAAAATAGTCTCATTTAGGGTACGTTCACACGTATCGTATCCGCAGCAGATTTTATGCTGCGAGTATGTAATCACTTTGGAAATGACAGGAGGTATCCGCAGCGGATTTCGGTGTGAAACTGTAGGAAAGGGAGATCTCTATCAGAGAGTATGACCTCCGCGGAGTCCGGAGCTCAACATCTTCAAGTCTTATAGGGATTCCCTGACAAGAGAGGAGTAATGGTATATTCCTAAAAAAGTCATTTATTAAAGAAATTTTATTCAATTTCGATATCCCTTCTATTCATCCGAAAGCAAATGGTATCTGCAAGCTTTTTTTTTAAGATGAATGCGATAGTCATAGGACAAATCTGACAGAAAGCTTATATGACAATGAACAAGATTTTTTAAAATCAAGTTTAAAGGGAATTGTCACCCCCTGACTGGCTACCAAGCTGGGCACCGTTGGATAGATATCAATAATAGCATTCAGAATATACCTTTGTTGCCTGTGTCTGTGCTTTAACTTTCATAAAAATAAATAATTATTTAGGCTATTAGTCAAAGAGGCGGAATCTATTGTCTCCTAGGCCCTAGCACTGCTACACTTCACTGTGCTGTATGCCCACCCCTTGCATAATCAGTAACATACATACATCACAGTGGCATAGCATTGCTAGGGCCCAGGAAAACACCGGCCCCATTACACAAGTCTTAGGGCCCTATTCCATTGGACGATTATCGTTCCGAGTATCGTTAAATCGTTCGAATCTAAACTATAATCGTTCGGTTGAATAGCAGTTAACGATTAACGACCGAACGAGAAATCGTTGATCGTTCAATAAGACCTGGACCTATTTTTATCATTGCTCGTTCGCAAATCGTTCGCATTGAATAAGAAGTCGTTCGGTCGTTCACAGTAGTGACGAACGCAATAGCGACGACAAGACGACCGCAAGAACGATCATAAGTAATGATTATCTTTCCATGTAAATGGGTGAACGATTTCAGGTCTTTCGTAATAGCGATCGTTTATCATTAACGATTATGTGAACGATAATCGTCCCCTTATTAGATGGGCCCATGGCTAGAGCCAATCTTAGCAATGTCTGTGCAGCCCTTGCCCTAAACTGTTATAATTACCTTCCCACGCTCCCGGTCTTCTCCTGCCCTCTGCTTTCACTCCCGGCACTGTGACTACAGTTTCAGAGCAGTCTCTGAGCTGACAGGCCGCTCAGCCAGTCACTGGCCAGGAGCGTGGACAGGTAATGTATAACAGTTTACTTGATGATTTTAGGTCCAGACCTAAAAACACGATCAGCCAATGATTGCTGTCATCAGCTGATCGTTGTCTTTATTACATTGAGCGATAATTCAAAGTGATTATTTGGAGCAATTATTGCTGTGTAATAGGACCCTTAGCCCACCCCCTGGTGTTGACAGCAATGTGTAATGCTGTGTACACACGGAACGACTATTGTTTAAATTTTCGCAATAAAGATCGCATTTGAGCAATAATCGTTCCGTGTAAACACAGCAAACGATCAAGCGATGAGCAAAAAATCGTTCATTTTGATCTTTCAACATGTCGTTCATCGTTCGCTAAAAATTCGCAGATCGTTTCGTGTAAACAGTCTTTCAAAGATTCACCCTATGTAAGGGCCCTATTCCACTGGACGATTATCGTTTGGCTAATCGTTAACGATTAACGATCTCAAACGACCACTATTGCGAAAGACCTGAAAACGTTCACTCATTTCCATCGTATTTGCGATTGTTTTTTCTTTGCTATTTCTTCGTTATTGTGTTCATATCTACTGTGAACGACCGACCGACGTCTTATTCAATGTGAACGATTTGCAAACGTTTTGCGAACGTGCAACGATAAAAATAGGTCCAGGTCTTATAAAGCGATCAACGATTTCTCGTTCGGTCGTTAATCGTTAACTGCTATTCAACCAAACGATTATCGTTTAGATTCGAACGATTTAACGATAATCTGAACAATAATTGTCCGGTGGAATAGGGCCCTAAAAGATGGGCTTAAGCGATCTTAAAAATGATCGCATTAATGATTCTTCTTACGAATTTACTTACGATTTTTCTAACGATTTATTAGTCTAAACGCTGATCGTAATAAAAACCAAATCATTGCTTTAAAAATCGTTAAACGATCGATTGGGCGAATTATCGCTCCGTGTAAACGTAGCATATGTCCACCTAATGAGCTGAAAGCTGGTGGACACACATGCTTAATCACTCTGCCCACTCCTTGGCATAGTGAAGGCCCTATTCCACGGGTCGTTTAAAGGAGCAATATCGTTCCTATTCGGCTGATATCGGCCGCTACGAACGATATTCGTCCCGTGGAATAGAGTGCAACGATCAGCCGACATCGTTCATGTCGGCTGATTGTTGCAGTCGCTTGTTTTTCAACATGTTGAAAAACAAGCGACTGATATAGCAGCGATCTGCTGCCGTCGCTCCGTTGAATAGGAGCCTCGGCAGCAGGCGCTGCTATATCCTATGGGCTGCCCGGACGATCAGCGATCCCCCGGGCAGCCCCCCCAGCAGCTCCCCGCCGCCCCTCCCGCACTCACCCGCTCACTGACGCCGCGTTGAATAGCGGCGGCAGCGAGCGGGGAACGAGGAGCAAACGAGCGCTAATAGCGCTCGTTTGCTCCTCCAAACGACTCGTGGAATAGGGGCATTAGTCTCTGCACACTACACAGCAGTCAAGAGAAATCTTTATGCTTCTCTGGAATAAACCATGGGAACACAGGGTAATTTTAAAGCTAGAAACTATGTAATTTACTTAGACAAGCTATTAGCAGCCTGTAAGGACATCTGATAATGAAAATGGGTGATGGGATAACCTCTATAATGTAATTCCATACTGCATAAAAACAGAACACAACCATCTATCACAGCACCGCCAGCAGATTAGAGATACAAGAGGTAACAGGTGGCAAGGAGGAAAAACAGATGTTTACACTGTAAGACATTAAAGGAACAATAACGTATAAAACCTTGTGGTAATTACAGGCAGAAATAAAACAAACGATTCAAAGATTCACTCGCCATGACAAAGCTGAAAACTACTACAAAGGATGCAGATACAACTGATACAACAGCAATGGATGACTGCTCGCTCAAGAGCCCCCAAACCCTTGGAGCGTTCATCTCATGTGCTCAGGTCTTAAGATAACCCATTACAATATCATATGTCACCATTGCATTAATATGTTAAATATTTGGCACCTGATAGCGGCTTCTGTACTATATAAACATAGTATAGTAAATTATTCAGATATTTGGTTTTATGCTTACAAAAGTTTGTAGTTGTGTAGTTATTAGGGTCATCCTTATGTTATTGGGGCCTTCCTTATGTGATGATTGTACTTTTATTTGCTGTCCTTTGGCAGTTTTTTGCATGGGTATGGTTTTTTGGTGCAATTTATAATGCTATATAATGAGATGGGGGGTGGGCGTAACCTACTGTTTTATAAAAGTTTATGTATGTTACTGTTTATATGCATGTACAGTGCACAGGTTTTATGTTCATCTTTGCTGATAATTTGCACTCTGGGGCCTGGTTGTGATGGTACCTGGGGATCTCTGCTGGGTACTGTGCCTGGGTCTTGGGTGACAATGTGCCTGGATAGTTTTGTACTTCTCCCAGGAGGCAGCACCCACGTATGTAAAAGGGAGAATGAGAAGAATCTATGTCTGCTAGAGCCCATGTATGAAATAAATGCTGTGGCAGAGTGGAGTCTTAGCTGAGATGTGCAGACAAGTGGGTCACGCCGGAGTCTTGTGAAGCCAATGCAGAGGAACAAGAAGCAGTCAATAGAGTCAGTGATCAACCATCAGAGCCTCCGACCGAGTTAGTGGGAGACAGAATGCCAAACGCCCCCAAGAAACGTAAGGCATGGTGACACTGGGCATACCATGGTGCGGGGCCTAGTTATCCCATACAAGGGATCATGGATGTTTGAATAAAAGGAAAATACTTTAGGAGATCATGTTGCCTTTGAAATGTCCTAAAAATGAGTGATTCAACCCAGCAATAACCCGAAACACTCCAAAAAATGAACTTGGTAATAGGCAAAGAGGACTGAGGTGATGGAGTGACCAGCCCAATGTGTGGAATGTAGACCAATCATCCTGGACTGGGATACCTGAGATGCCACAACATTGTCGACCCCCATGCAACACAGATGTCAAGCAGTTCTCAGAAACAATGGTTATGTATATGGATTTTTTTTTGAACAGCCTGCTATTCATTTTTTCTTTACTTACTGTAAAAGAATACATCTAGGGTCACACTGCGTTTTTGCATTGGTTTCACTGTATGCATTTTTGAATGTTTAATTTTAATGTACAGAAAAACATAGCCAGCCACTTTTTTGTGTATGCTAAAAAAAGATCCATTTCAATCCTTTTCCTTTTTTTTTTTTTTTTTTTATAAAGTAAGCCAATGGGAAACCGATCATGGCAGATGGCATACAACTGCAGCTGTTTTTACCATCTATTTTTTACCCCATAAAACAAATACGTTAAATGGACAGTAAAAACGCTTTGTAATGGAACTGCTTGGATTCGGAATGCATTATATAGGATTTTGAGTGTATTTGTATTTAGGCAAATAAAAATTATTTTAATCATTTTGCACTTTATTTGCTATTTTGAACTGCATTTTTATTTACCACCGCTCTATGGTATCTTTGATGTTAAGCTAAAGAATTAAGCAACCAATTCTGTTTGCCATTTGTCTAGAGTGATCATCTATACAAACAATCTGACATATAATAGAAATGCTTCAGGCCTTGTGCCTGTATTGTGGCACCCAAAATCCTTGCAGTATTCTGTATACCAACACTGTATGACATCCGGCTCTGTCCTAGAAGAATTGCTGATAGGGGAGGATACATTGCCTATATGGAATCTGATCCATAGATTTATGATACAGTCATACACACAAGCTTGCTATTTGAAAAAAAAAAAAGGTACAGTTTCACTTTGACCTTTAGGTTAAACCAGATTTCTGGGAGGTTTTCTTTTTCCCAGAGAACACTACAATACAATAGTAATTTCCATGCCCATGTGATGTCAGAGGAACTTTTCTTGACTATAAATAACAACTTGCTTTACAATTCCTCTTTTTGTTTTCATTGCTGTTTCGTATTGGTAGATAAAAATATATTAGGGAACTGGAAAAATGACTCTCTGTGTTACAAGTGATACTGTGGTGTAAACAGTACAATATGATGCAAAGCTGGGAGTTCACATGATTTTCTTTGAAAGATTGATTTCATTCATCATTAAAGCTTTGAGTTAAAGAATAGTAATGGTACGAGCTGCTGCCATAATATAACCCTGTTTATGAAATATTTACTGTGACCTGCTATAAGATCAGGGTTATAAAGAGGGACATACTTACCTGATGCCATACACGTTTAAGTATTCTTATGCCAGCTAGTTTACTATATCTACTTTACTATAAGTTTACTATAACAAGTCTGTTATTTAGTATAAAGCATTACCAGAAATAGCATCTTAATGTTTACGGGTGCCTTCACACACACCGGATCCGCTGCGGATCCATTGCCAGTTAATCCCTATAAGAATACATACTCGCAGCGGGATTGACACCCCACTCTGAGTATCTAAGTTAACCCCTCGCCGGCCGAAGCAAACGTCACCTGCTCCCCTCTCTGGCTTGCTTTGCGAGGTTCCCGGCTGGACGTCCAACTCAGACAATCAGTGGCTGCGGCGGGACAGCGCACTGAGTGGCTGAGCAGGACGAGCAGACCCCAGGAACCCCGAAGCAAGCCGGATGGGATGTCAATCCCAGTATGTATTCTCATAGGAATGAACTGACACTGGATCAGCAGCGGATTTCGTGGCGAATTTGCAGGGTTAAATCCACCAGCAAATTTTTTTAAATAGACTCCCTAACCTCAGTAACACTCTAAAATATTATTCTGGGGTCACTCCGAATTATGTTCTTTTAGCCAATGAAGGCCATCACCTTAGATATATGTGTTCTTAAATTTCATGTGCTTTTTCCCCCAAAACCTTTGCCTTCTTCCCATATGATTAATTCTACAGTAACAATCAATACTTCCGGCTGAACTCACTGCCTCTCAATTCTACCAGCAAAATGTTCATTGGAGAACAATTGATCCAAATATAACATTAACATTACCAGACTAAACAAGGTTATTCTTTGTATTCATTTATTTAACTGGATTTATTTTAAAGTTATCTTTATTGCCATTAGTTCCTTTGACCTTATTTGACAATTGCATGGCACACAGCAGGAGGCACTCCTTTCAATGCTTACTACGATGGGTGTTACTTTCAGAAGTTAATACTCCAAACTTCTGACACAGACCAGAGAAGTTAGAGAATTACCAATTAGCCTTTAAATCAGATAATAGAATTGTATAAAAATAGTATAGAAAAGTATAAAAAGATGTTTGCATAGGTCATAAAAACATGCAAAAATGAACAACCAATATGGCTGGACTTCATTTACAATACTTTGCGATGACCACAAAAAATGACACCCGTGTAAGAAGAAGAAGAAGCAATTGTTTTGGCTGCATATTTGCCATCTGTTAAATTAATCCCTTAAGGATCGGGCCAATTGTCACTTTTGCGTTTTCGTTTTTAACTCCTTTCCTTCTAAGACCCATAACTCTTTCATTTTTCCACCGACAGGGCCATGTGGGGGCTTGTTTTTTTCAGGAGCAGGTGTACTTTGTAATGACATCTTTCTATCTGACATAAAATGAATGACGGAAATTTCGGGGGGTGCCATGTTTACGTAATGCACTTTACGGTAAAACTGTCATTTTTCCTTTATTCTATAGGTCAGTCTGAAGACAGCAATATGCATGGTTACTAGGTTTTCTGTCATTTTACCATTTTTATTAGCAATAAAACATTTTTTGTTTTGCAAATATTTAAAATGGCTATATTGTAACTCCTATAGCGCTTTTATTTTTTCACCTACAAGGTCATATGGGGTCTAATTTTTTGCATCATGATCTCTAGTTTTTATTAATAACATTTTTTTCTAGATTGCTTTTTATTAATTTTTTTATACATAAAATGTCATTTTTTACCGCTTTTTGTTCACGCCGTTCACTGTGCGGGAATAGTATTGTTTTATTTTAATAGATCGGGCGATTACGCACACTACGGTATATAATATGTTAATTAACTTTATTACTTTTTATGTGTTTAATGTATGATATGGGAAGGGGGAGTGATTTACACTTTTATTGGGGGAGGGGCTTTGTAAAACATTTATTTATTTATTTTTTTACACTTTTATAGTTCCCTTAGGGAGCTATCACTTACATACATTAGATCAGTAACACTGATCCCTGCTATGCCATAGCATTGCAGGGATCAGTGTTATCTGTGATCTTCTGATTCAGCCTGCCTCTGAATCAGATGACCGATCCGAGGACTGCACAGAGGTAAGGAGAAGACCTCCGGCAGTCAGGAACAGCGGGGGTCCCGATCACTAAGTGAGTGGAGATACCCCGGTCACTTACTTAAATGCTGTGGTCGCGGCGAGATCGCGGCGTTTAAGGGGTTAATGATCGCGCCGGCCCGCCATTGAGGGTGAGGGCCTGGCTGCAGATAGAAGCCGGTCCTCACCCACTATGGGGCCGGCTCAGCTCGTGAGCCCGCTTCATAGCCCGGGACCACGGCAGGGCGTACACTTACATCCTCCTGCCTTAAGGCCCAGGCAGCAGGGGCGTAAAACAGCTGCTGTTACATTATGGCTAGAAGGTATACCTTCTATAGCATTGCTGAGATACGAGCTAGTCTCCACACTCTCCTAGTCCATTTCATAATCAAGAAAACTGAAATTATTCTATAGTTCAGTTATTTAAAGAGGAAGTGCCATGTGTAAATGAGGTTAAATGTCACTGGCTCAACAGCCTGTACAATATATGGGCCAAAGTATGTGGACTCTTGAAGAAATGAGTTCAGGTGTTATAGTCCCACCCACTGCAAACAGGTGCATGAAGCCAAGCAAATAACCATAGACAATCGATAATAGTATGGTTTGTACAGCAAAGCTCAGTAACTCTAAATGTCAACAACAGCTAAGTAATGCAGTGCTAGACCATGCCAGTTTAACCTTTTGTATCGGACCCATAGCATTTCCTCAAAGATTGTATGCTTTTGCAAGTAGGGCTCTCACGCCTTTTGCTTAGAGTACCTGTCGTTTTAGATAACCTTTATGTGTGTAATTTTTAGTTCCTGAGCTTGTGATGTCTGATGTCTCCAATACACTGCACACACAGAATAGTAGAGCCTGGTCTACTGTCGTTTTAGAGCACACACTAATAGCAGGAATAGCATTGGGTGTGTGTGTGAGGGGGGGGGGCGTGGTATCAGTAGTAAACAGACTAGGTGGTGAAACAAGCTCTGAGGGGAGATCTTATACTGTAGTTTATATTTTGTATCTCTAGGTCTCTCTGTTTGCCTCTTCTGTTCCTAACATCTCACTCCTCACCCCACCCCTCTTTAATAGACCTGTATTGGCAGCACATGATTAGATGTTTCAGTGAATTGCTAATCTGTCATGTAAACACACAATGGAATTGAGTTGTTTTGAGTGAGTTTAGTGAAAGCAAATCAAGGAGGGAGTACGAAAGAAGCTTGATAAGAGGACAGCTTGATAACAAGCACTATGTTAAGATGTATTACACAGTTTCTTGCATTAACTGATACTATTGTGGTGTCCCATCACCGGTGTTATTAGTATTTTACACCCCTCGCAAAAGTGGTAATGAAGTAGTACCTAAGATTTACCACGAGATGTCGCTACTGTATGTAACTGTACTTGTATATTGCACAGCTGTAGTAACTAAGGGGTTAATGTTTGTTATAATCTGCGCACCGATGAGAGCCCTCTTTTCTTCTCTACCTATCTCTATGCGCCTTTCTCTTTACACTTTCTTCTTCACAACTCACAGGGAACATTACACCTCCTGTAGGAAGTTGTCACATGGGGAGAGGAAGTACACACCAACACTTAGTGAGTCTTACCTAAGTTTTGGTGGAGAGAGGACACAAGGCAAGTTGGTCCCTGCTGTACTTCAGCTGGGCCCTGGCTCTGCCAGGACCCCACACCTAGTCAGTGTTCAGTCTAGTCTAGTCGGTGGTAGTGAACAGACACACATGGGAGATGCAGACACCAGTTTCTTTAAAGCAACACTACACACTATGCAGTGTTAAGCTACTCAGGAGAGGACAAGTCAGAAATCACATCAACCCACGCCGAGAACACATCTAAAAGTGCAGGGCAGTATCCTGATAACAAGAGGAACTGATCCGGATTGAGCAAAGTTGCTAGAAGCCTACATATTCTATCTCGCAGCGTGGGTGTAACCAGGAAATCCTGACCACTCTGCTCAACTCAGGTAACAAGGTCTGGGGCTTTTGTCACCCTCATATGACGGGTCACCCGACACTGTAAGGCAACAGGTGGTACACGACAGATAAGGTCAAAACACAAGCACAAGTATACTTCTACTTTCAATTCTTCAGAATTCTTCTACTTTTTCTTCTTCTAAAGTTCTGGCAAAGCACTCTTTAACCCTGGGTTGGGACTCTCACGACAAAACTCTCTACTACTCTGGACTCTTAAGTTCAAACTCCTCTCTACTGTTCTCAACTCACTCTACTTCTCAACGCACAACCAAGTCACCTCTTCTATTCTACGGCTCTCAACAACCATTCTGTTCAGTCACGTCTACAGTCTATGGTCAACTATTGTATAAAAGTGAGCTATCAAACAAATCGGGTGTTTGTCCCTAAATCAAAGTCCCTGCATGAAAGTAAATACAGAATGAGAGGGAAAGTGCCTAAAACGTAACTTTTAATTCTGATGATTAATAAACACCAATAAATAGTGAACCCATCACCTAGTTACAAGTTTATAAAAATCGGTTGAAAAAGTCGCCCATCCGGAATGCGGACTTCAACCACAGTTATATGTTAATCAATCATGTGGAGGCTAGATATGCTCCAGCTATAGTGCATTAGCGTTGTATCCTCCCAACGCGTTTCTGCCACTGGTTATTGCGGCGTCATCAGGGGAGTATATTCGCGCCAATACCGCAGTGGTGGAGATTAGCGCTTGTAATTCAAAGTACAAGCATACCCAAAGATTGGGGTCAGTAGTTATGTATAAGTTATACACCTATATACATGCAGGGTATGCAAATGACGGGCTATCAAGTGTGCATGAGATCATGCTGTTGCCGCTCAGCGGTTACTCACTGGCCCTTGTCTAAGACCAAAACGGGGTGCGGTACACGGGAAGCACTGCAATAAAAACAACAAACGATTACACCTCTGAATCTAAGGTGATTGTTATATAGAAAGGAAAATATCCCTGGTGGGTTACTCACTGTGTGCTCCCGGACCCCTGGGTGACTGTATCTAATGGCTGCAGTGGCAGCTCTACAGCAACGACCTAGGTTGTGAAAACATGCCCATTCAGTAACAATGCTCACAAACCGAGGGTATGCTATCACCTACGGTACAGTTTCTACTCACTGATTTCCCCGTGCGGTCTCCGGATACAGAAGTAAGTCAGCGTCTGCTTTGGCAGCGAGCTGACTGAGCATGCCGGCGCTGGCTTAAGATGCCGCGTCCGGCCCACACCATGGCGTCAGAGGCGTGCGCCTCCGGATGGGAACGCCCCCCCCCCCCCCCCCCCCGCGCGCGTCGCGTGACAAGGACGCGTCACTGATTGGGCGGGGGTCAATCCATCCCGCTCTGGTGAGGGAACGCCTCCGCACGATCACGTGACTAAAGCAGCCACATTCTCGCTGCGGGACGCCCCCTCCCTGGCAGTTCCCACGTGATGCTCAGTGAGAGTGTCAGGTGAGCGGTGGGGCGCCGCTGTCCAGGTTCTGAACCAGGTGCTATGCTGCGTCAGGTTCATTGGAACCCCGCGCAGCACCGTGTCACTGGCTATGTGGATATAAAACTGGTATGTATAAAAAGACATTTCCCGGACCTAGATGTAAATTGCGGGGCAAAGAAGAATACTAAATGATGTGGTTCCATCCCTAACAAAAAATAGATGTCCAGTGTGGCTATCCCCATCTAGGCACATATGTATATCAATGTGAAAATTAGGGATAGGGATAGATGTCCAGTGTGACTGTCCAGTTATATCATGGCATCTATGTATGTTAATGTGGAAATAAGGAGAACAAAGGGGGCTGAAAGGTAGGGGGGGGGGGGAGGGGAAGGGGGGGGGGGGAAATGGGGGGAGGGAGGGAAAGGAGGATCAACAGGGAGGGGGAAGGGGGGGGGGAGGGAGAAAGGGAGGGGGAGGGCGAGATAACAAAAATGGGGGTGGGGTTTGGGTTTCGCGATAGTAAGGTCGGATATGGGAACAAGTTAATAAAATAAGGGTCAGGATATAACAGCAAAAGCGTGACAAGAACCATGTAGCGGTTAACAAACTTTGCATCACATAGCATCGGGTCTAAAACTTGCCCTATAGAATGCTGATTTAGGCCCTATTCCTAGGTGGGGTGGCCGCCCTAAAAAGGGCGGTCCCACTCGGGAACCTAGACTAGAACAACCCTATTATGTCACCTAACTATCTGATGGACCTAACTTACTGGTCTACTAAGACCCTCCCTGTCTGCCTAAGGTGAGCCATCAGAGATCCAACCAGCCCAGGGAGGTATGGATTGTAAAATTGGGCTGGTGTAGACAAGTGAGATAGGTGTTATTACAATATAGGGGAGGGAGAGGAGAGATGGAGGGGGAGGTGGTATGATAAGGTCAGAGGAAGAAGAAAAGAGGAGAGCGGAATGTGCAGGGGGCTTGGACGAGTCTAAATGAAACAGGAGTAGTTCTGATGTTCATTAATCCCTTCTGGTGCCATCGTATGAAGGGTATAGATCCATCTACATTCTTTTTGCAGGAGAGTCCTGTCTATGTCCCCTCCCCGTGCTGACCTCTGCAATAACTCCACCCCTATGAACATGAGTTGTCCAATATTCCCTACTTGGCATGAATTCACATGTTGTGCCAATGGGGTGTCCCTATGGTTACGAATGTCCCCCAAGTGTTCCAACACCCTTTTTCGTAGTTCCCTGAGAGTTTTGCCTACATATTGGGCTCTGCACGGACAGGTCACCAGATAAATGACTCCCTTGGAGCTACAATTTATGAACTGTTTAATCTTGTATGTCTGATTAGTTCTGTTGCTACTAAATGTGGTTGTTTTCATGACGTTTGCACATGCCTTACAATGTCCACATTTATAGCAACCTATAGTGCTCCTAGCATCCAACCAGGTACGTGACTGTGGTTCTGGTGATAGGTGACTATGTGTTACCAAATCGCCGATACTACGGCCCCTACGGTAAGTGATTTGGGGGCCTTCTCCTACCGCATCCTGTAGGTCAGGATCCATCTTAAGGATGTTCCAATGTCTCTGGAAAATTTCTTTCACCCTGGCTGCTCCACCATCATATGTACCTATCATCCGGATGGTCCCGTTCATGTTGTCTAAGGTCCTAGGAACCAACAAATCTGACCTGGACTTTTTACATGCCTCATTGTAGGCGGTCCTGAGGATGTAATCAGGGTAGCCACGTTCACGAAATCTCATACGCAAGTCGTTAGCCTGCCTCCTAAAATCCTCCTCATTGGAGCAATTTCTTTTCAGACGCAGAGGACGCAAAAAGGGTCCAGGGGTCCCCACGAGATTCTCACCAAGAGGCTCCCAAAATAATACAACATGTGGAGCTGGCAATTCCTCTGGTACTGCCTCTTCTGCTTTTTTAGGAGAGGGGGTGACACAGGAACCACAGGCCCAACGACAGAAATATGCCAAGGGAAAATAACGGGTCCTTCCAGTGGAGCCAAGTCTCCACAGGTCCTCAATCTTTCCTCTCTATTGGTTTCTCCTGAACAGACCCATGTCCTCACTCGCGGTCTGTCCTTTGTGCCCACATTTAGATATGATCCATTCATTTGGACGAAGGATCTACATCTCTTCGCACGAAAACTGAAGTGGCACAAATTCCACAAAATTAGAGATAGACGCGAGTGTCAAGAACTGGGGGTATCAATAGATGAGCTACCGGCAGTCCGTGACCTTTCCTCCCTTTTAGACACCAATATTAGATCTAGAGGAGAAGGTCCTCATACTAATTGTAAACCCAAGAATACGCTGTTTCCCCCCCTAGGTGAAATCTCCTGCATAGAGGTATTCGTGGATCTGGTTTCGAGAGAATTAAAGAGTCTTCCTCCATCAGACCCACGGAATAACCTCTCTAGATCTGAAAGGGAAGCCCTCAGGAGTCTGCAGAATAACACCAATATAGTGATTAAGCAGGCTGATAAGGGGGGAAACATCGTAATAATGGATAGGGAACAATATGTTGGCATGTGTTTAAAATTGTTAGACGACAAAGATACTTATGAGATACTCCAGCAAAATCCTACTGAGATGTATAAAAAGGAATTGTTGGACATCTTGCAAATAGCAAAAAATGACCGCATCATTGATGAGAACGAATTCAAATTTTTGGCTCCGAGGGCCCCAGTGATGCCAACGTTCTACTCCCTGCCCAAAGTACATAAGGGGACTAATCCCCTTAAAGGAAGACCGATAGTATCGGGCATAGGGAGTATCTCACAGAACGTTGGCATCTATGTGGACAAGGTCCTAAGAGAGTTCGTGCACTCTCTACCCTCCTACACGAGGGACACGATGGATCTGTTACAAAAAATAGAGGGTCTCACTATTGACGGTAACACGCTGTTGGCTAGTATCGATGTGGAGGCCCTATACTCCTCGATTCCACATGAGGTGGGCCTGAGAGCTGTGGAGTCTTTCCTTTCCACTAGAGGCAATCAATTTAGGGCACACAATATTTTGATCCTCAGGTTACTGGAATTCACGTTGACAAGAAATTATTTTACATTTGGGGGTAAGATATACCACCAGCTCAGGGGCACCGCTATGGGGAGCCCTTGTGCCCCCACATATGCAAACTTGCTCCTGGGCTGGTGGGAGGTCACCATAGCCTTCTCAGATGAGATGGAAATACTGGGCAGTAAGGTTCTACAGTGGTCTCGATACATAGACGACATATTCATTCTGTGGGAGGGCACTCCCTCAGAATTTAAAGAATATGTCGATCTATTAAACATCAATCGCATAGGTCTTCACTTCACGTTTGAAGCGAACCCAAATAGTTTGCCTTTCTTGGATGTTAGGGTTACCAGAGGCGCCTCGGGGGGACTGGAGACAACCATCTTCAGAAAGGACACGGCGACTAATGGCCTTCTGAGGTGGGAGAGTTGCCATCCAGCCCCCCTAAAGCGAGGTATTCCCAAGGGGCAATATCTGCGTCTGAAAAGAAATTGCTCCAATGAGGAGGATTTTAGGAGGCAGGCTAACGACTTGCGTATGAGATTTCGTGAACGTGGCTACCCTGATTACATCCTCAGGACCGCCTACAATGAGGCATGTAAAAAGTCCAGGTCAGATTTGTTGGTTCCTAGGACCTTAGACAACATGAACGGGACCATCCGGATGATAGGTACATATGATGGTGGAGCAGCCAGGGTGAAAGAAATTTTCCAGAGACATTGGAACATCCTTAAGATGGATCCTGACCTACAGGATGCGGTAGGAGAAGGCCCCCAAATCACTTACCGTAGGGGCCGTAGTATCGGCGATTTGGTAACACATAGTCACCTATCACCAGAACCACAGTCACGTACCTGGTTGGATGCTAGGAGCACTATAGGTTGCTATAAATGTGGACATTGTAAGGCATGTGCAAACGTCATGAAAACAACCACATTTAGTAGCAACAGAACTAATCAGACATACAAGATTAAACAGTTCATAAATTGTAGCTCCAAGGGAGTCATTTATCTGGTGACCTGTCCGTGCAGAGCCCAATATGTAGGCAAAACTCTCAGGGAACTACGAAAAAGGGTGTTGGAACACTTGGGGGACATTCGTAACCATAGGGACACCCCATTGGCACAACATGTGAATTCATGCCAAGTAGGGAATATTGGACAACTCATGTTCATAGGGGTGGAGTTATTGCAGAGGTCAGCACGGGGAGGGGACATAGACAGGACTCTCCTGCAAAAAGAATGTAGATGGATCTATACCCTTCATACGATGGCACCAGAAGGGATTAATGAACATCAGAACTACTCCTGTTTCATTTAGACTCGTCCAAGCCCCCTGCACATTCCGCTCTCCTCTTTTCTTCTTCCTCTGACCTTATCATACCACCTCCCCCTCCATCTCTCCTCTCCCTCCCCTATATTGTAATAACACCTATCTCACTTGTCTACACCAGCCCAATTTTACAATCCATACCTCCCTGGGCTGGTTGGATCTCTGATGGCTCACCTTAGGCAGACAGGGAGGGTCTTAGTAGACCAGTAAGTTAGGTCCATCAGATAGTTAGGTGACATAATAGGGTTGTTCTAGTCTAGGTTCCCGAGTGGGACCGCCCTTTTTAGGGCGGCCACCCCACCTAGGAATAGGGCCTAAATCAGCATTCTATAGGGCAAGTTTTAGACCCGATGCTATGTGATGCAAAGTTTGTTAACCGCTACATGGTTCTTGTCACGCTTTTGCTGTTATATCCTGACCCTTATTTTATTAACTTGTTCCCATATCCGACCTTACTATCGCGAAACCCAAACCCCACCCCCATTTTTGTTATCTCGCCCTCCCTTTCTCCCTCCCCCCCCCCCTTCCCCCTCCCTGTTGATCCTCCTTTCCCTCCCTCCCCCCATTTCCCCCCCCCCCCTCCCTTCCCCTCCCCTCCCCCCCCCCCTACCTTTCAGCCCCCTTTGTTCTCCTTATTTCCACATTAACATACATAGATGCCATGATATAACTGGACAGTCACACTGGACATCTATCCCTATCCCTAATTTTCACATTGATATACATATGTGCCTAGATGGGGATAGCCACACTGGACATCTATTTTTTGTTAGGGATGGAACCACATCATTTAGTATTCTCCTTTGCCCCGCAATTTACATCTAGGTCCGGGAAATGTCTTTTTATACATACCAGTTTTATATCCACATAGCCAGTGACACGGTGCTGCGCGGGGTTCCAATGAACCTGACGCAGCATAGCACCTGGTTCAGAACCTGGACAGCGGCGCCCCACCGCTCACCTGACACTCTCACTGAGCATCACGTGGGAACTGCCAGGGAGGGGGCGTCCCGCAGCGAGAATGTGGCTGCTTTAGTCACGTGATCGTGCGGAGGCGTTCCCTCACCAGAGCGGGATGGATTGACCCCCGCCCAATCAGTGACGCGTCCTTGTCACGCGACGCGCGCGGGGGGGGGGGGCGTTCCCATCCGGAGGCGCACGCCTCTGACGCCATGGTGTGGGCCGGACGCGGCATCTTAAGCCAGCGCCGGCATGCTCAGTCAGCTCGCTGCCAAAGCAGACGCTGACTTACTTCTGTATCCGGAGACCGCACGGGGAAATCAGTGAGTAGAAACTGTACCGTAGGTGATAGCATACCCTCGGTTTGTGAGCATTGTTACTGAATGGGCATGTTTTCACAACCTAGGTCGTTGCTGTAGAGCTGCCACTGCAGCCATTAGATACAGTCACCCAGGGGTCCGGGAGCACACAGTGAGTAACCCACCAGGGATATTTTCCTTTCTATATAACAATCACCTTAGATTCAGAGGTGTAATCGTTTGTTGTTTTTATTGCAGTGCTTCCCGTGTACCGCACCCCGTTTTGGTCTTAGACAAGGGCCAGTGAGTAACCGCTGAGCGGCAACAGCATGATCTCATGCACACTTGATAGCCCGTCATTTGCATACCCTGCATGTATATAGGTGTATAACTTATACATAACTACTGACCCCAATCTTTGGGTATGCTTGTACTTTGAATTACAAGCGCTAATCTCCACCACTGCGGTATTGGCGCGAATATACTCCCCTGATGACGCCGCAATAACCAGTGGCAGAAACGCGTTGGGAGGATACAACGCTAATGCACTATAGCTGGAGCATATCTAGCCTCCACATGATTGATTAACATATAACTGTGGTTGAAGTCCGCATTCCGGATGGGCGACTTTTTCAACCGATTTTTATAAACTTGTAACTAGGTGATGGGTTCACTATTTATTGGTGTTTATTAATCATCAGAATTAAAAGTTACGTTTTAGGCACTTTCCCTCTCATTCTGTATCAACTATTGTATAAAGTAATTTCTCAGTAAAGAAGATTTAATTATGGTAACAGGACTCTTACACTTTCTTCTCCACCACTCACAGAGAACATTACACCTCCTGTAGGAAGTTGTCACATGGGGAGAGGAAGTACACACCAACGCTTAGTGAGTCTTACCTAAGTCTTGGTGGAGAGAGGACGCAAGGCAAGTTGGTGTAACATTCATACCTCCCTTGTACATTGTGTGTTGTTCCATCTAAATAACTAAATACATTTTTGTACCATTCGAAAACAGATGGCGAACTAATACGTCAAACCTGCCTGCATGTATTCTTTTCCTAAATGTGGACATTGCATTACGGTTATAATCACAGCATCTATGTTACTGACATTACTACAGCATTATCGTACGATATATTTTTATTTTTTTTCAGAGCAGACATCTCCTAGTTTCCTTTGGGTTTCATTCTAGCTGATCTGGGAATTAGATTGACCTTTAATAAAATCAGCCCACGACATAGCGGAGATTGTGCTTGCTGTGTCATTAGCTTGTGCTGTAGTAGTCTTCTGAATTCCCTTCTTACACTAACACACTGATGCTTTCAGATGCAGCAGCCTGAGACACAGCCCAGGGAGTCTACATTGTTAGGACTGCTTGCTAACAGTGCAGAATGGGCGAGCGTGGATTTCCAACTCCTGACATTAGATAATCCTTTATTAGCAACATGACCTCCGGGGTGTTCAGAATGAAGTGGGACAAACAGCTAGGAAATTCATTTTGCCATTAAAATATGGCCTGTTTATGCATGGACCGGTATGGGCCTTGAGGACATTAAGAATTTTTGTCAAGATTTCTCTTTACAGTACATTGGTCATACCTTTTTATTTTTTATTTCTGTATGAGGCCTTGCATGTAAAGGGGTCTGCTGGATGGTCTCCGCACTATTCCCTTAGTAGGACCCTGTAAAAAATGATACTGCTTGGAACATGTTAGTTTTTTTATTCATGGTACCCTATGTGTGATGGACGCATCCATCATTCCTATATGTCAGATATATACATCGGGGACTTTCCAACGTCCAAGCACTGATGCAGTGTGAAAGGACGCTCATACTCACTGCAGCGCACCTGACCGCAATCATCAGTGATGTTGTTTCTCAACTGTAGTCCTTATGTATCACCAACAGTGATACGTACTGTATCATGTATTACACTGCAGTTTATCACTATGGTTTTAAAACCATGTCAAAACTACTTCATAACTGTATTCCGTTTTTAAAGTGAATGTTCCATCAGGTACATTCACTTTAAGTGTTGCACATAAATAGAATCAATGCTCCATTAGAATCACTAGAGCCATGTCATAGAGGGAAGGGGGTTTTCTCCCAGTGGGTGCAGGCCGGCTCACCTCCAATGCTTCAGGCATGGACGGTGCCTAGTAATAGATCTGCACAGTGTGCGAGAAAGGACAATGGCACCAGTTTCTCTGTGCCGCTGCCGTTTTATTCATGTGCAACACTTAAAGCAAATGTACCTGATGATACATTCTCTTTAAAGGGGTTTGTTAGGGTGTGGTTGTATAGTTTGGGGCTTTAAGGGAATCTGTCAGCTGCAATTTACATTCCAACCTGCTGACACTTTTAGATAGCTGTTAGAGCAAGGAGACACATGCTACCTTTTATAAATCCGTTTGTGCTTCCAAAACATAGAAAATGCTTTTATTCTCCTGTGCCAAGTGTAAGAGAGGATTTACTGAGTTCATAAAGTGGTATAAAGTGGTGATGGCTTCCTCCTCACTCCCTCACTTTTAAAATAGGATGAGCAGGAGTATACATATAAATGACCTGAAATTGGTGGACAGAATTTAGTTTTTTTGAAGTAAAAACATTTTGTTTGTGTGTGTCAGTGCAGACTTGGGAAACAACATATAAGTATCCTGTTCTCATAGACAACATACTGTATATAACAATAATCAGGCAGCATATTTTGTTTTGTGGGACAAAGTTTTTCCATAGTGCCAAAAAGAAACCAATACATGTTAGATAGCATCTATATATTTCTTCAGATACAAGGTGCTGGACCCCAAAGGGATCTATCCATGTCCCCTAAGACTAGAAACTCTCCTCTGTACTCTGCAGCTTTTAGGCCCAGTGTTCAGATGCTGCGTTCATAACGTTCCTTCATTGCCACACTATCTGAATCACAGCTTTGAGGGTAACTAGGCCTGGTGGCAGAGCCACAGCGCATAAAGCCAAACTTCCCCCGCCCTCCACCAAGCGACACAGGTGCTTTATACAAAGCCCAGCACTGTGTGTCAATTAAGCATGAGTGGTTGGTAGGAGGTTGGAGACATATTAGGCCTTGCCCCCTTTTCCCCGTCTGGACTTACTAAGAGGTGCAGGTTCTGAGCAACAAATCTATGTCTGCTTCCAACAGTTGTAGCTTTGTATCATAATTTTCACCTGTGAGTAAACCTAAATCACAATTAATCGGGAGGCCACTCCTCATCCACACCTTGGCATTTCCCCCCCCCCCCCCTATCGGGCGAGCTGGGGATACGGCAGGCGTATGCCAGGGAGAAGGGGCAAATCTGCTACTTCACTCCGGCTTACACCAGTGACGCAGTCTTTGTAAATGTCCCCCATAGTGTTCACTCCGCTAAAATGCCCAGTAGCCACTTATATGTGTTTATGTGAATGGAGAGGATTGGGCATGTCAAAATCCCACAGACTCAATCCTCTATTGCAGAGTTTTTCTTGTGTAGATGGCATGTTTTTGGCATACAAGGGGTTAAACATTCAAAACTTTCTTTGACCTCCATTGTAGGACAGCAGCAGTGTATTACAGGCCACGCCTGCTCCTAATCACATGGGTGCAGTGGTGGTACCCACTTATTTAGAGTGCCATAATAATATAGTGCAGGTCCTCTGAGATCTTCTGCCTGTGCGTATTACTTCATTGATGATAGAAGAGACAAGTTCATCTTAAATTTAATGTCTCTTGTTCCACTCAATGCTTTTTATTTTATTCTGATCACATCCAATTCACTCTTTATGCTTTGCTAAATGCATAGCAGCCCCGGTGTCCTCTTACACTTGCTTCCCGTCAATTCATGTCTGGAAGTTTAATCACTTTTCTTGTAACTTACTTAAACCTGATCAAATTTCATCATATTTAGAACTTTTTTCTCTGTATTCTCAGGAAATGTTACTTACCCCTTTGGCATTTAAAGAGGTCGATATGAGCTTAACCTATGTGTGTATTGGGGGAATTTATCAATTACAATTTTTGCATTTGACTTTTCAAGCTGGAAGTCTGTCCATTAAGTAAATTTTCTTTTTCTTATGTCAATATTCTTTTTTTTTTTTTTTTTTTTTTTTGCTTTTTTAGCGATTTTTTTTCCAACTGTAATTTTTATGAAAGGTTTTTGATATTTTTAACATAAGCATAGAAATACACAAAAAAAAAAAGATGTATTCATATACAACTTGTACTGTGGCAGATATGAACATGGTGGTCATTGATCAGTTAAATTAAAAAATAACATAACAGCAAAGAAGTAAAGACACCTGTGGCGGGTCATCTTTATGAACCATGACCATAATGGCAAAAAACATAAATCAGCGACCATCAACTAGGGTTGTCCACCAGCAGAAGGGAGGGGGGCATTGTAAGAATCCTATGGAGACCATATGGACTCAAACATTTCCATCCTATTATTTAGCGAGGCTGTCAATCGCTCTAAAGATCGCAGTTCTTGGATCCTAGCTTTAAGACAGCTCAGGGCGGTGGTGGTGGTGGGGAGTCTGTTTTTGGGGATTTTTAGGCCTCCATTGCATACAATATACTGTATGTGTCTTAAATCTCACTTCAATTATACTTTCCCTTTATATACAGTATAGCCGTGCAGAGGGAGGTGCAAAAGTGACCAAAACACAGAACACTTGCACATTTTGAGAAATGTTAGGCTTGAACAAAAATGTTGATAGATTTCCAAGGGTCAAAAACATTTAGACCTGCTATTTTACACAAGTATCATGTGGTACTCCTTAGAGTGTTGAGTACTTTTGAGCACCCCGATACTCACTTGAATAGTATACTTTAATGAATATACCCGCTAATCTCTAATAATCTCCTGCAATAAATTACAATAAACCATACAAGATCCTCCAGTTTAAAAAATATCATATACTGTATCTAGTTTTCATCATGGACACTGGCCAAAAGGGAAACTCAGGATGAGCAATGCTGTAGCCTTTCCCACATAGGAAGATACTCTACTGCCTGGAATTTTGATAGGACGCAAGGGGCGGATTTGAATAGTCATTTTTCCTTTCTTTTTTTTCTACAAAAAATGCAATTCTCATTGGTAAGCATCACTACATCTGTACGAGTAATTATTGGAGGCTGCTAAGAATATCTTAGTATCTTTTATTTGAGTTTTTGTTTCTTTTCCATCACTTTTTAAGTTTTTTTTTTAGTTTATTTTTTAACCCCACCCATTGCACTCCATGTGCATTGGGAGCATTAAAAGCACAACATTACATTGTAAAAGATTTCTGTTTCAGCCCTGGTGTTTCTCGAATTAACACTTCTGTCCGAATAATAGCAATAAATCTGTCAAAAGGGCCCGTGGGTTCCAAGGTGAAATAGTCTCTTCCTGTTAGAAGGAGAGGCCATCATTCTTGCTCCCGATCAGCACTTCTTAGGGAATTGTGGATAGAGAAGAATCCAGCTTCAGCTAATTCTGATGGAGTGCTTCAAATGGGACGGGTCTGGGAAGAACAATCTGTCTTTTGGTTGGAGACCTTTAATTGAATTTTAGACGGAGCAGTTCTTTTCATTGACTTAAGGGAATTCACGTTTTCGACAGAACACTGACCCTAGGCAGATTAACACCCGTCTTCCACCACGAATATCATGCTATTTGTAACCTTTCTGCCCTTCTCTATCATTCACGCACATGTAGTCTGAAGGATTTCTGTTAGCCGTGGTCCCTTCAGGATTATGCAATTGCCAATAATTCTTGTTACCAGATTAGACTTGTTCAGGCCATTGAGACATATAGCAAGCTGTGATATTGGCTTATACCATTCGTTTACCTAGTAGATAATACAAATGCCGTCAATCTGTGGGTGAACTAATGCAGTATATTAGGGCAATAGGTTTATTGCCTTATAAGTAAGGCTAGTGCGTGAGAATATTATACATAAAGGACAATATAAGTCATTAAATTGCTTGCTTTGCATAGTAACTCCTTGAATTAAAGTAGCAGTGCATTAAATCCATAAAATGCTGAATTTATTAGGTAAAAGCGGGATCTTCCTCACCTTCCAGCAGTCTGTAATTTCCATTTCCATGCCTCAAGGCTTTTTGTCAATATATGGAAACCTCAGTTTCCAAAAATCAATCCAGTATAAAACAGAAAGTTGAAAACAAGGGGGAGGAGGGGGATGAAGCTGCAGCTTTGCAGGGAAAGACATATGATTGGCTAATGCCACACAGCACAGCTCTGACATCACCCCGGGAAGAGCTTATCCACTCAACGAGCATAGAGGGAGAAAGTGTTTGTTAACAGAGACCAGTTTACACCGAAAATAACATTTGTGTAACAAGCATCGATCTTATGTACTTAGGGGGTTTCATCTACATAGTGTCTCCCGGCGTGCAGCTTTGAGGCATAGTTGTGATTTTAAAGATTTAAAAGTTTTGCCTATTGAACTTATTTCCTCCCTCACTTGTAATCGCTTTGAGGCTTTAAGAAGGTGGTGTATTGGATTTTTAAGATTAATTTCCTCATACTGCAGGGTCTAAAGTAAGTAGCTGTAAGTAATTTATATATTTTTTTTGTTTTGTTTTTACTTTGCTATGTGGTGGTAAACACACCATTACAAATGAGTGCACATAGCGTGTACATACATATTACAAACAAATACTGTATGCACAATACATACACACATCATACACAGATGTAAAGAAATGCACATTACCTATATGCATACATAGTACACACACACACAATATATATACATATACACATTAAATACAAATACATAGAAATACACATTACATATATGCATACATATTACACACACACCTTCACCATATACACATACTGTACATATTTCATGTACACACCAGGCACAGCTCTCATGCTGGCAGATCTGCAGCTCCAGGAGCTGCTCCAGGGCCACACTGTGCAGGTTGCAGCCCCTCTCCCTCCCCTCCTTCTGTGCCCCGACTGCCAGCAGCAGCACATAGAGCAGATGGAGGCAGCCCGACAGGAGGAGGTGGGGGAGGACCCCAGGGAATAAAGGTAGGGCTGCGCTGATTCTGCACACTACATGCTGCCTGTCACCCCAATCACTCCCTCCCTCTATATATCAAGATGAAACCCCAGATTACTACATAGAGGCAGTGAGCGACTGGCTGCCAGGAGTTTACAACAGTGATGGGGATTATATGTCATTCTGGAGTTGCTAAACATGTTTTATACATCTGTGTATGGGGGACTGAAGCTGGACTTCTTAGATGTACACCTGGACATTAGCAGCGGCACACTTACCACATCATGCTATAGAAAAAAGACGGCTGTCAATTCACTGCTTAATTACTCTAGCTACCATCCACACCACACTAAGAGAGCGTTACCGTACAGTCAATTTATCAGATTGAGACGCATAAATAACAATGAAATTTTATTCACTAAACAGGCAGAGGAATTGAGCCACCGACTGAGAAAAAGAGGATACCCCCAACAACTAATTAGCGAGAGCCTCCAGAGGGCGTCAAGTGTGAACAGACTCCAATTGCTCACAACAACAAAACAGCGTAATATACGTGCAAATAAAAAACACAAGGCAGATAAAAAAGAGTGGTATTCACGTTTAGTTATTCACCCCTGGAGAGAACCATTAAGAACGCTATTTACAAAAACTGGCACATTGTAGAACAGGACGAACACCTAAGAGGACACGCAGTGACATTTAGACGCACTCAGAACATTAAAGACCTATTAGTCTATGGGAGACTTGACAAACAGAATCCACAAAAAGAAGGGTCATGGCTTACATCCAGGTCTGCTAAGGGTAATTTTAAATGTGGCCATTGCCACTACTGTAGATCATTAAATAATGGTAGATACATTAAACTAGGTGGCCATGAACATGTGGTTAATGACTTTATGACATGCAAAAGCCAGTATGTGGTATATGCTTTAATCTGTAACTGTGGCAAATATTATACAGGGAAGACCATCCGTCCCATGTGGAGGAGATTCTCAGAGCATGTCAGATCAGTGCAGACAGGGAAAGGTAGCCCCCGGCATGATCAGACATATTCAGCAGGAACATGATGGGGATTCCTCACAGTTACATTTTGCTGGGCTATGTATTGTCCCTCCCCCAAAAGGTGGGAGTGATAGAAAGCGGTTGCTCCTTCAAAAAGAAACTGAACTGATCATTAAATATGATGCGCTTGGCACCCTGGGTCTTAATACTCGTAGTGATGTGAATATTGCATGAATCCCTATATCCGAATATGCTAGCCAGTGTAATTTGTACTTTATTTTAATTGATATCTGTTTGTTTGTTACTCACATTGTTTGATAAAGTTGCACACATAAAAGGAAGTGATGTACCAGTCACATGAGGGTTCGTCAAAGCGGCACTAAGCCACGAAACTGCGGTCACCCACCTTGTCTCCCCCGCTCCCCCTGCACACAGCAATAAAAGCCAGATGGTCTGAATACACTGCTGGTGAGTGCCTCCTTTTATCCTTTATTCATTGCTAAACAGGAAGGCCCACCTCCTGCTCAGGGGCCCACCGGAGGATTCCCCTGCTCCCCTATGGGCCAGTCTGAGCCTGTTAACTGTTGGTTTTTATGAAAGAATAAAAAATCTCAATAATACCCTAGTACATGACAACTGACAGTATAGATAATATGTCAGAATATTGTTGTCTGTAATGCATCAATGGTATGTGTCAAAGAAAAAGCATTTGTTATGTAACATTGCTAATAATAAAGTACATCTCCCTTCAAAAATAACATCATTGTCTATTGGGAGGTTTTGGCCCAGCTATGAAAAACATGTTATACTCAATGACACAGGTAAACACAGGTACTACTTCTGTGTGACAGAAAAAATACATCCCTAACATAGCAACGCCTCAGGAAATATTTACAGGTATAACGCCTATGGTGATGACGACACAACAAAGTGACATGCTATACTACACCCCCACCCATCTCTACACAATAGGAACATGTCTGGCGCTAATAAGAAATCTGGTATGTCAGCTGTCACTTGCTGAAAACAGAGCTATTAAATGGCTGACATTTCAGGCCTATAATCTGGTCTGCAACATGTGACAACTGCAAATGCTACAAATGGTTTTCTGTCACATAACCGTATAGTCATAATACATAAAACTGGTCATACTAGTTCTGCACCTCAGTTATAGCAGAAACTCTGATATTAAGGTAGGTTTCAAAGGTGCCCACTTCTTAGTCCTACACACCTAAATCCAGTTGTTTAAAGGGGTAGTGTGGTGGACAGGGGTAGAGCTGGGGGCTGGCAGCTTGCCTCCATTCTTTCTCTATGGGTTCGCCAAATGTTTTCAAGCACTGGATTTTAACATGCCTTATAATTTGTTCCCACAGGAGTCTGGCTGCAGCTTATTTGAGGAGTAGTGCCATACACAGCGAACCCAAGCAGGAAGCAGACAGCTCCATACATTTTGTATTGGATGTGCTGATATACAGAATGTATACAGCTCAGTTCTCATTCACTTCAATCGGAGCTGGGCTGCAGTAACCCAGTTTGGCCACTATGGGATGTACAGAGCTGTCACTGTGTATGGTGCCACCACAGCTCTGGCAACCAGCTGGAACAGGCATGGGTGCTTAAGGTTAGCACTAGAGATGAGCGAACCAGGTTCGGGTTCGAGTCCATCCGAACCCGAACTTTCGGCATTTGATTAGCTGGGGCTGCTGAACTTGGATAAAGCTCTAAGGTTGTCTGGAAAACATGGATACAGCCAATGACTATATCCATGTTTTCCACATAGCCTTAGGGCTTTATCCAACTTCAGCAGCCACCGCTAATCAAATGCCGAATGTTCGGGTTCGGATGGACTCGAGCATGCTCCAGGTTCGCTCATCTCTAGTTAGCACCTACTGATCTGATGTTCATTGCCTGATGTACATGATATTGAGGACAAAAAACTCTTTATTAGTTTCCTATTGGAGAATACATGGTATATATTAATTTTGAGGTAGATGTGTTCTGGGCATATTGGACAACAGTAGAAATGTCGATATGGGTGCACTGTGTTATAGACACGTGGACGTGTGTTTTTAGATCTGTAAGTGCTACCATTACATAATGGCTAATATCTGAGAGCACAAAGTTCAGTACGTGACGTTTTGTTATTTAAATTGAGATATACAAACAAATCGGGGGATAGAAATCCCATCCAGACAGCATTTCGGTTTGGCGGCTGCAAACCACTAAGCTGTTCTCTCAGTAATTATCTCCTCTTTGTTCTGCTTATAATTGGTAACCATTGTTATCGTACGGTCACTTCAAAATGTTTTCTATTGTCACATTGTTTTTATAGGAGTCACAAATAGAGAATAGAGCCCAGTTTTATATGTCTTTCCTTGTGGGCGCAGTATAAAGGCATTCTGTGAGTCATCAATATGGAGAACAATGTCCTGAGATTTAGGCTGTATTGAGGAGCATTGTGTACAATAAAAGAGACTGGTATTCAAGATTAACAAAAGCCTCCAATGCATTTGGCTTAGGCTTGAAAAAGCCAATGCTGGCCTCCTCAGCAAGCATGTGTAGGAGTCTTGACATTCTTTTAAAAAATCTATGAAGTTATTGTCAGGTACCATAAGAGATTCCCTTATTTACAAAGCTATACAACAAGTTTGGTGTAAGGGTATGTGCACACTACAGATTTCGCAGCTCACCCCCACTCATGGCTGTGTGCATTTCCGCTCGTACCATAGACTCCATTCTGTGGTCGGTCAGAATCCGCCGGCCGTCCAAAGGGTATGTGCTCACTACGGAATCCGCGCAGATCACCCGTGGCGGATTCTGTAGCTTGCCCCCGCTCACGGCTGCTCGCATTTCTGCCCATGCCATAGACTCCATTCTATGGTCAGGTGGATTCCGCCATCCGTCCAAAGAATGAACAGGTTCATTCACTGAGTATGTGCACACTACGGAATCCGCACGGATCACCCGTGGCAGATTAGGTAGCTCGCCGCCGCTCACGGCGGCTCGCATTTCCGCTTGTGCCATAGACTCCATTCTATGGTCAGGCGGATTCCGCCATCCGTCCAAGGAATAAACAGATTAATTCATTGTGTATGTAAACACTACGGAATCCACACGGATTACCCACAGCGGATTCCGCAGCTCGCCCCCGCTCATGGCCTTGCACATTTCCGCCCGTGCCATAGACTCCTTTCCTGTTCATTCTTTGGACGGATGGTGGAATCCGCCCGACCATAGAAGAAAGTTCATTATTTTAACAGACAGCTGAATCCGCCTGACCATAGAATAGAGTTAATTATTGGCACAGACAGCGGAATCCGCCTGACCATAGAATGGAGTCTATGGCATGGGCGGAAATGCACACGGATGTGAGCGGGGGCAAGCTGCGGAATCTGCCGTGGGTGATGCGCACGGATTCCGTAGTGTGCACATATCCTTTGGGTGGACAGCGGAATCCACCTGACCATAGAATGAAGTCTATGGCACGGGCAGAAAGGTGGGCGCCCGTGAGCAGGGGCGAGCTTCAGAATCTGCTGCGGGTGATCCATGTGGATTCCGTAGTGTGAACATACCCTTAAGGATGGGTAAAGTGTCACCTTATTTCTGCAATATGTCCCATGTATGCATGAGCAACCTGTCAAAATCAGATGCTGACATATATGTGGGTGTACTGGCAATAGGCAGGAATTAACTCGTAAACTTCAGCCCTTTCTACGACACTTTGGAATAAGTTAGGACTTAGCGTGTGGGCAGCAGAGAAACGTGTTCTCATTTTCCCATAGCAAATTTTATTCACCAGCAATACAAAAGCCAGAGGTAGAACGAGGCAATTGGTGATTTATTGGAATTAGAATGCGTGACGGCAGAACATCAGCAATATCTATGTACCCTGTATGTTCTGGCCACATATGAATTTGATAGCAATAAAAATGTAAGTCATGGGCTGGCATTAAAAAGTTAATGAGCATGAAATGAACATGTCGCGTTAATAAGAGTCAATGACTTTTATATTGCTCCAGGCTCCCCTGTCATTTATTTTTAGTGCCAAGAAAATCCACAGTGTTTTCAGTACACCTATTGCAGGAATATAGAAAATATACCCCGAGGCCATCGGAGGACTGTGTCACGCTGCAAAAGCACTGACGTTAAGGTAGAGCTGGGAGAAGCTTCTCGCTGGTTATATTTGAATCTGGATGCTGTTTTTCTATATTTTATTCTCGATTTTATTGAAATATATATTCTACAATCCTTACCACTGAAATTGCAACACCAAGAAGGACAAGCCCTAAGGTGATGTAAATCCGGGAAGTAGCAGGTGTCACTAAGATCTGCAGATAATCCAGGACCTAATATAAGGACCTACCTCCACTCTATGCCAGACTGAAAGCACTGTTTTTAAGCCCTTATGAAACCTTTGAACTCAAGTCAGTACAGTATGATTTTGCAATGCCTGCTGTACGCCGATGTGCCAATTATCACCACTGACAGAATCCTTGAACGGAGAGTCCTTTTTTATCATTACATGCATAGGCGGAGATGTCAGCTCTGTTCAACATTGTGTGACTTAGGGTCCTATTACACGGAGCGATTTTTAACGACTAACGATAAACGATCGCATCCGAGATTGTTTATCATTAACCTGAAGTCGTTCACCATACTACACAGAACGATAATCGTTAGATACAATCGTTATTACGATTATTCCTTCTGATCTCAGGAAAATAATGGGCAATGTGCTATTACGCTGAACGATTAGTGAAAAAATGAGGAACTTGAGCGAACGAACGTGGAATTATAGCGAACGATTAGCGAACGATTAACAATAATTTTAGGTTTAGATCTAAATCAACGATCAATGACATACGAACGATGTTTCGATCGTTGCCTGCAATTACACAGAACGATTATCGTTTAAATTCGAACGATATAACGATTTTTCACACGATAATCGTCCCGTGTAATAGGGCCCTACGTATCTATAAAAGCCATCAGAAGGTGCTTGCATGACATTGAGCTATGATCAAGACACCCAGCTACAGATGTTCCAGTGATCTCATGCCACCGCTCTCAATGGCTATCCTGGTGCAAAGCGAGATGGCAATATATCCTTTATATCGATGAGTCCCGCTTTGGTCTTGGATGCAGTGATAGCTGGAGATTGGTCTGGAGACCATGTTGACATGGGTCCTACTCTCTGGATTATGGTGTGAGTTGGCATTATCCTTCTAGTATTCATTCCAGATACACTAACAGCCTGGTGTTACCTTGCTTGGTCATGACCCAGTGGTACAATCATTTCTCAGAAGTGTCTCTGGAGCTGTTTTTATATAGCGAGACAATGCTGGGCCGCATCATGTTGCTTGTGTTACTATGCACGGCCTTCATGGCCTAAGCATGCTACCATAGCCTTTGGTGTCTGTAGAACTTGCCTGCTATTGAGCAAATTTGGGACATCATTAGTTGGCAATTGCAAACGGAGCTGCCAGCAGTGGATCTCGCCAAGTTTCGTTCCTGGAGCGTTCCAGGACGGAGATATCCCCGTTTGAAGCCTGGCGCGCACGCTGCTGAGATGATTCCGACGCCCATAGAGAATGAATGGAGCCGTCATTCTCTATGGGCATCGGACTCATCTCAGCAGTGCGCGCCAGGCTTCAGACGGGGATATCTCCGTCCCCTTACCGCCTCCAGGAACGGGACTTGGCGAGATGGGGTAAGTATCCGGAGCTCTAGCGGGGGCCGGGCGGCCTTCACCCCAGTACGGGGGTGACAGGTTCCCTTTAAGGTAATAAGATTTGGGGCATGTGCCCCAGCTAAATGAAACCCTGTCCTGATGCTTTTGCTTACAGCTGCATTCTCCTTTAAGACCTCTTACATGGCGGGCCACTCAATAAATCGTGGCTTGTAAAGGCATTGGAAGCGAGCACCGATCTTGATTGCCACCTGTTTGCGGCCATTTTCAGTCTTAAGTACCTGTTACAAGACTGATCGTAGGTTTCAGTATCATTTTTTCACGAAAAAAAAAAAAGAAAAATATTTTTACGCTGATTTGCCCCATTTGTGCCTAAAAAAGGCATTTACGCCTTTTCATACATGTCCCCCATAGTATCTCACAGGGGACACTGGCAAGTGGGTTCCTGGGAACTTAAAAGGAAAAAGTAGCTACAAGGTTGGCATCTGTCTACCGGCTGGGAGGGAGGGACTTGGCTACTTACTGGAGAAAACTAGTAATGGAGGCCACCTGACTACTTATTAGGGGGACCCAGCTACATACTGAAGGGGCAGGACCTGGCTTCCTGCTAGGGTACAAAATTTTAAAATAGAAAACTAATTTTTTTTTGTCTAATTTTTTTTACGTGACAAGCAAGTTAGTATTTTAAGAGGCGAATGTATACTCTAAGATATATTGCCCTATATAAATACCGGTATTACCAATGATACCTTTTTACAAGGCCCAAATAATACTTGATTGAATTATGATTATGCAGGTAGCAGACTCATGAGCTCAAGGTACACAGAAGCGCACAGCTCTATATTACTAAGCCATAGGCATTCCATGTGCTCAAGTCTAAGGGGTGATTTATCAAAGGGTGAAGAATTTAGACTGGTGCAAACTGCCCACAGCAACCAATCACAGCTCAGATTTTAGCTCTGGTGAAAGGAAAGCTGAGCTGTGATTGGCTGCTGTGGGCAGTTTGCACCAGTCTAAATTTTACACCCTTTGATAAATCTACCCCTAAGGACTCAAAAATAAATATAAATAAAATAAAATAATAATAATAATAATAATAATAATATAAAATAATAATAATAATAAAATATTAATAATAATAAATTATTTATTGGAACTGTATTATGATTCTATATGGCTGTATGGAGAAAAACACAATTTAAGGACAACTTCAGCATTTTATTTTCCTCCTTAATAAATACACAAGTTCTATAACTTTGAAATGTGTTTTAATTAGCTGTCCAGAGCTATTCCGCTCTGATTGAGTGAGCAAGCTGGAAGCCATGTGATGCAATCCAGCCAATTAAAGGGCTGCTGGTGCGCAAGTGCACCAGTAGCTCCCATTCATAATATTAGAACCCAGAAGTGAGGAAGAACTGAAGATGAGGACTGGAACTGAAGGGGCAGGAATTTCAAAGGGAAATTTAGGTTTGTCAGTTGTTGTCCTTTTTTTTTTGCTACCGTCTGAGTTTAATTACCAAATTCTGGCTACTATTCTAACTTTACCAAGATATGACTATTGCCAAAATGCTATTCAACTGATCATTTGGATAACTATAACTGCAAACAGTTAGTGTTACAGTGATTTATGAATGCCTAGGCCACTGTGCCTCCAATGCAAAACTCTAATGAAATTTGCACAGAACCATTCAGGATAGCAGATCTATTCCAGAAATTTTCCTGACAGTCTTGTTCATAGGAGTGAAATCCAGGATAGTAGTCCTTTAATGTATAATGAGTGGAAGATTGACCACAGAACCACCAGAGATTGGAAAAAAACAAAGGACGCAGCAATATCCATAGCTTCTTTGAATAACACGAGGAGTCACAAATGACATATTGTTATGAACATACCTGCTGATGCCTCCACTGCTCTCTCAGCACACCAGCTGGAAAGTGGGGAGGCGTCTGGACTGTCTGACAGGCATGCTGTTCAGCCTGTCAGAGTACAGAGACGCCGGTCCAATCAGAGCTGATGCTGCCTCCTTACTCCCTCCCTGCTCTGATTTAAACAGGTGGAGGCTTCCATGCCTCGCCCGTGATCAAGTCTTTTGGCTGGCTCGTGCGTTTATTGTGTGCTCCTTTCTGTGTTTGACCTCTTCATCTATATTGTGGACTTGCCTTTTGGATTCTGATTTGGATTTGACGTGACCTCCTGGTTCTGACTCGGCTTGTTTGGTTTGTTCTTTGTTTCCCTGGACTGCTTTCTCTGTTTGACTTCTGGCTTGGACTTGTGGTACTTCTGGATTGTGATTCTGTGTATGACATGACTTCCTGGTTTGACCTGGCTTGTTGGTATTTGGTTTATCTTTCTCCTTTGTCTAGCCTTAACGGTTAGGTCTGCTGGGACTTGTAGTTCTCCTGTTTTTGTTGTTGCCCTTGCTTCCTCCAGACTTGTACTGTTTCATCTCCCCTCCTGCACTTAGCCAGTGTAGGGAACGCCGCCCAGTTGGGGACTGCTGTTTAGGGCAGGTCGTCCAAGCAGGTAGGGATAGGGGACTGGGTTCAGAATAGGGCTCACTCTTCCCTGCCCCGGACGTGACACATACAGTATATCTGTAGAATAGATTAAACTCCTCTGTAAGATAGTCTGGTGGGTGGGGATCTGACTGCTGGAAACTTCACCACAATGCTAACTATAGAGGTTTTATGGGGAAACTCCTTGAAAAACAATTAAGTCATAAATAGAAAAGAAAAGTAAAATTTCTAAATGATTGTAAAACACTGCTGAGATTTTCACCAGTAAGGCAAATCCATGAAATCCTTCAGATCAATAGAGCTTTGTTTAAAATGTTGTGTCAGAGATTTCCAGTAAGTGAAATCTCACTGAAGGGTCAGAGCAGCTTGGACATGGAGAACGACTGTGTTATTCCAAAAATCACATGGTCTGTGACGCTAAATTACACCGAACTGATGACTCATGGGAATAATGAATTGGTTAAAATTAGGGATGAACGCGACTCAAGCATGCAAGTAAGATCGCTCAGCATTGGAATGGCTGACAAAGTTCGATGCAGCCCTAGGGAGTCTTAGGAGCCTATGGCTATGTTCACACAACGTCAAAAATATTAAAAAGGCGGCCGATTTTCATATTTTAAAAAAGTCAGTTTTTGCCGCGATTTAAGTGACTGCAATGGCAATGCATTGAAGTCAATGGGAAGACGGACGTCCAATGCACACAGTGTATTGAATAACGGACGATTTTGCTGCGATTGTCAAAATAATGATCATTATTTGCGGACGTTTTTGCAAACAGTGGATGTTTTTTATTAGTAGTTCACACACAGTTTTTCTTTTGTCACCGTTTTTTCTCCGTTTTTACTATTAAATTCAATGGACTTTTCAATTAAGCCAAGCCCAAAGGCCAATTAGTAACCCCAAACTAAAATGTGCAAACACCAGTTTCAAAATAACGGACGTCATTTTAAATGGAGCTGAAAAACATTGTGTGAACATAGCCTATGACTGTATCCATGTTTTTTAGGATTCCCCTTTGTCAGCCACCAGTATTCAAATACCAAGCAATTGAAGTCTGGCATGCTTGAGTTGTGCAAATCTCTCTAAATTATAATCCAATATCATATAGAATCATTCTTCTTTTTATGATTTTTATTATACACTACAATAAGAATCTGGCTTGGTTTACACATATGCTTGTTCTTTCCACTATGTCTAATGCTAATAGTAAAGGCTATTGAAGGCCAACAGCATTCGCTACTATCCATTTGAAAATGGATCTGGCATTGCTGTCACAGTTTCATTATAAATGGAAGATATGACACCAGTGTAAATTGTACCTTATAAAAGATATTTTATTTTATTTGTGGATTTTTCCATATTTCTGATGTGTATGGACCATGCTTTATTGCACAATCCTGCTAAGCTCCACCAGTGTCCCTCTCAAACATTCAATGTATTGGGTTTAATGAAAACTTTTCACATGTCCCTAGTAAAAGGTAGACTTCAATTCCATAGGCTATGTTCACACAGACATACATTCTGTCAGACATTTTTATTGAACAGCCGGCATTATATGTCAAATAACGGCCATCGTTATACAAACAACAGCTGTCATTTTGATGGTGGGTGAAAATCACCTAAAACTGTCATATGTAAACACTTCAAAACAATATAAGGCAAACTTAAATCTTCTTAGTAGACAGCTGCCATTGTGTGGTACCATAGCCACTGTATAAGCAAAAAAAAAAAAAAAAAAAAATATATATATATATATATATATATATATATATATATATATATATATATTGCTTGGTTTAAGAGTAACTTGGTATAAGAGAGTTTTGGTTTAAGAGCTCATAGTTTTTCAAAATTGTGATTTGGTTTAAGAGCATTGCTTTGGTTTAAGAGTTCCCTGTACTGGGTGGAAGGCGAGTTGCGGAGAAGCATGGTCCACACGGCGGGGCTACAGCACTGTGCTCTGACCCAGGAAGTATCCCTTACCTTACAAATCATAGCAGATCCATTTCAGGCTGGGGCTTGCATCAGGGGACAGGACTGTGGAGGTAATCTCTTTATAGCTGCAACCCCTCTCTCCCCAAACAGAGAGTGCTGCTATACTGTGCCCACATCTGTCCTGCTCATTCCTCCATGCTCCCTGCATCTCTGTCAGTCCTGATTGGTCCATGCTGGACACACCCCTTCTCCATTGCTGTCATGTGACCACACAGACCTCTGACAGCAGCCCTGCTTCTCTATTCTAGCCTCTTGTACTACATTACTGCATTAGGGGGATCTGCAGTTCCATCCTGTATCCACAAACTGCTTCTGTGTTATCAGGTTTATGCACTTACTATACATTATACTCCACATGCTGATTGCTATATTGTACAGTAACTTATAATATCACATATTCAGCTGTTTATAAATGTTTGTTTCAATGATTTCCTATGGGAAAATTTGCTTTGGTTTAAGAGTGGATTTGGATTACAAGCACGGTCCCGGAATTATGCTCGTAATCCAAGGCATCACTGTATATGTCAAAACATTACCAGCAGCCTGAAATAATGAATAAATAATAATGATAACTGTTAAATGACACCAGTAGTGATGAATGAAACTCTCGAGATTTGTTTTGGGTCGGAATCGGCAAATCTGACTTTGCTTTAGGATTTTGATCCTGGTTCGGATTCAGAAATGCCCCAATCGCCCATGTAAAGTAAGTATAGGATCTACAGGATCTACCATAAAGGTGTGATGGATACAAGTCTCACCTCCGGGACCCGCTCATATGTCCAGACTGAGGGCACCGAGCCAAGTTATAGGTGCTGGAGCTGATCAGGTAGCTGAAAACGTGTGATTAAAGAATACTGCTGAATAATGTTGGGTATGAAAATTACCAGGAACCATGAGAATAAAAATATGTAAAATAGAAGATTTAGGACACATGGGTCATCTATAGTTTATCAAGTGATTTTCTGTACTGCTGATTCATTGCACAACTTCATGTCACATGCATGCTGTGGAAAATTACTCAACTGATAGCTCAAGACAATTTCGAGTAAGGCAAAGGCACTTAAAGGGAAACTAACAGAAGGGTAGAAGAATCTAGCCCCTTGTAATGTTTGCATAGGGCCAGGGACAGCGAGAAAGCGTTTTATTACCTTCATCTGCAGAGCTGTTTTCCTGAAATCTTGTTCTTTATTAATATGGTAATTAGGCAGTTATGTGTATTGGGGCAGTACTATAGCTTTACTATACTATACTATACTATACTATACTATAGCTATAGCACTGATCCGCTGACCTGCTCTCTCCCTGTTTATAAAAATATAGATGGTGCACTGCAGGGATGAGCGACCACAATTATGTCACTGCAGATAAAGAGGAAGGGAGGGGGCAGGGTAATTCAGTATACCAAGAGCTGCAAGACACGGGCGTAACTAGAAAGTGACAGGCCCCATAGAAAACTTTTGATTGGGCCCCCCTCCTTCCCCTATCCCACTGTAGGTAATCCCCCTGTTTGTTAGTCCTTTGCTCAGTAGGTAGCATATGTTAGGCATCTCCCCTGGTATCCCCCCAGTAGATAGTAACCCCCCATGGTAGGCATCTCCCCTAGTGTCCTCCATGGTAGGCATTTCCCAGAGTGTCACATGTGGTAACCATTTCCCCTTGTGCCCCCCGTGGTAGCCATCTCTCCTAGTGCCCCCCCCCCCCTGTGGTATGCATCTCCCTGAGTGCCCCCTGTGGTAGGCATTTCCCAGAGTGTCCTCCATGGTTGGCATCTCCCCTAGTGTCCTCCATGGTAGGCATCTCCCCTAGTGCTCCTCGTGGTAGCCATCTCTCTTAGTGCCCCCCGTGGTATGCATCTCCCCGAGTGTCCCCTGTGATAGGAATTTCCCAGAGTGTCCCCTGTGGTAGCCATCTCCCCTAGTGCCCCTCGTGGTAGCCATCTCCCCTAGTGCCCCCCGTGGTAGCCATCTCTCCTAGTGCCCCCCGTGGTATGCATCTCCCCAAGTGCCCCCAGTGGTAGGCATTTCCCAGAGTGTCCCCTGTGGTAGACATTTCCCCTAATGTCCCTCATGGTAGCCATCTCCTCTAGTGCCCCCCATTGTATGCATCTCCCCAAGTGTCCCCTGTTGTATGCATCTCCCCAAGTGTCCCCTGTTGTATGCATCTCCCCGAGTGTCCCCTGTTGTATGCATCTCCCCTAATGCCCCTCTTGGTTGACATGGTATGTATTCCCACCAGGGTCCCCCTTGGTAGGCATCTCCCCTAGGGTCCCCCAGGGTAGGCCTCCCCCCATAGATGGTGTACCACAAAATAGGCATCTCCCCTAGAATCCTACTCCCCCCCAGTACAAAGTATCTCCCATGGTAGGCATCTCCCTTGGTAGTATGATGACAGCTCCAGAGGCCCAGTGTATTGCATTCAGGGATGGGACCCCTGATGCGGTGGGCCCCATACTTGCTACTTTCCTTTTAAAGAAACCTTGTATAAGGTCTTTTAAGGAGACCTTGTAAATTGCCCAGGGTGGTGGGGAAAACCCGGCTTGTTTATAAATTATAATTTCTCTGAAACACTTCAGTATTTCAGACTACATTAGCGCTCACTGAAATGATGCACCTGTCCCTGTTTCATGCTGACTGTGGTTCATGCAGAATGAAACTACTGACATTTTTCCATTAAAAATTACTATTTTACAGTACATGACCTGTGATGTTCATAGTGTAGAGAAACACTGATCACACTAATAAACAACTAAATACATCTAAAACGGGTTCTTCTTTCGGAATAGATATGGTTATTCTTAAACTAGACACAGAGTCTCATAATTAGTCAGCTGATTTTTTTTTTTTCTGGATGACAAAGAATAATGTCACAGAATTTTCCATGAGATGTTGACAGAGAGGCAAAAGAATTTCTGGTTTGGCTGCATATAGTAGCATGAAAAATAGGATCGAAGCAGAGCTTTTATATATTCAGTAATGAACTATAGCAACTTAAATTTCACATGGTCCTTTGATAATACAATTACATAGCATACAACTTCTTGTAAAGTGCAGAATCATTTACTCAAATTACATTAGTCCATCTACTACTGATGGAAACCAGTATTTCTCACACTGTGAGTTGCCCTTCTGTTGATGGTGAGATGGTTGTTTGCGCACAGCACAGCCAGGAGGAGGGATGCCTGATATCAGCGCTGCAAGATACATAGGGAGCTGCAACATTTAAAAATGTACAAAAAAAGCACAGCTTACTGAGGGATCAGATAACATGCTGCCAGTAACAGTCTTGAGAGTGGTGTGGAGGAGTTAGCTGAAGAATGAAAAAAAGGGCAGAGATGCAGAGAAATTTCTGGTGGTTTACCCCACCCCATTATTTGATTCACAGCTTACACTGCTCACTATTGCATTAAAGTGTCTTCCATGTTGTTGCTGCTCCTGATGCGCTAGATTTTAAGACGGCAGAATTGTTATAGACTGGTGTATTTTCAGACTGTAAAGCTGCTCAAACATT